>NC_090448.1:1070815135-1071115704 GCF_031143425.1 Pleurodeles waltl
GCACCGCTCCGCTGGGCCCTTCCTGTCAAGCACCGCTCCGCTGGGCCTCGCCGTCTCAAGCACCGCTCCGCTGGGCCCTTCCTGTCAAGCACCGCTCCGCTGGGCCCCGCCGTCTCAAGCACCACTCCGCTGGGCCTCGCAGTCTCAAGCACCGCTCCGCTGGGCCCTTCCTGTCAAGCACCGCTCCGCTGGGCCTCGCAGTCTCAAGCACCGCTCCGCTGGGCCTCGCAGTCTCAAGCACCGCTCCGCTGGGCCTCGCCGTCTCAAGCACCGCTCCGCTGGGCCTCGCTGTCTCAAGCACCGCTCCGCTGGGCCCTTCCTGTCAAGCACCGCTGGCCCATTGACAGTGCCGGTTCTGTGTCGAGCTAGTGTTCACGCTGCACTCGGGGCACCCTGCCTCCTCCATTACCTGTGGAGTCTGTCATCCACCTGATGGCCTGTGTCTCTGCACTCCCCAGGATGGCAGAGTGGGCAGACCACCCACTGTAGAGACTTGTGAGACTGTGGCTTTGCACTCCCCAGGATGGCAGAGTGGGCAGACCACCCACTGTAGAGACTTGTGAGACTGTGGCTTTGCACTCCCCAGGATGGCACAGTGGGCATGGTGGACCCTTCGTGGATCTGGCGTCGTGGACTCATGTGGCTGAGGTGCCCCCCCTTCCCTTCCCCCTGAGGTGCCTGTAGTTTTGTCATCTGATGCCCCAGCAGTGTTCTCTCCAACGGACTCAGGTCTCCTGTGTGGGCTTTGCCCATGTGTTGATACACTTTGGCCCACGGACAGTGGAAATTTAAGTGACTGTGCAGGACTTATTGCCTATGTTTATCGGTTTCGCAAGGTTCTTACTTGATTTTTTGAATTCATATTGCTATTTTACCATGACTTCAATGACCCTCTTTTATACATAAATTTTGATTCTCACTTTAATTATGTGTTTGGATTATTCCGGGGGGTTTGGGTGGTGTCACTGTGACTTGGTGCTCTGCATTGGTGTGTAGATAGTTGGGGGGGGTCGCATATGTGTGTGCACGTAAGCTTTCCTCCTCCCCCCTCCCCTGTGTCGTAGGTGCAGTACTCACCGTTGTCGTCTGCACCGGCGTTCGTACTCGTGGTAGATGAGCAGGTAGACAATAGCTGGTAGGATGTTTAATTCGGGTTCCATGCTGTTCTCCGTCCTCGTCGAGTGTGTATAGGTGAGCGTTTTCCCGTTCGTAGTCTGTTTCTGCCGTGTTTTTATCGGCGGGGCTCCTGCCCCGGAAAAGGTGGCGGATTGGTGGGTTGTGATAGTGTGGGCGGTACATTGTCTGCCGCCTGTCTGTTGGCGGTGACCGCCGCGCTGTTTGTTTGTGCTGCTGTGGCGGTCAGAGTGTTAAAGCGGCGGCCTGTGTTGGCGGTTCCCGCCAGGGTCAGAATTCAATTTTTCGGACCGCCAGCCTGTTGGCGGGTTGGCCGCCGCTTTAACACTGACCGCCAGGGTCAGAATGACCGCCTAAGGCCCATATTTATACTTTTTGACGCAAACCAGCGCCAGCGCTAGTTTGCATCAAAAAATGTACTGCCAGCTAACGCCATTCCAACGCGCCAGGCGGGAGCCTTATTTATGGATTGATGTTAGCCGGCGGGGCGGCCTAGTTAGAGTAAAAAAAAAAATGACTCTAACCAGGCAATGCAGGCGTAGGGAAAAAATGTTACAAGTCAGATTAGAGTAAAAAATCATGGTTCTAACCGGACTTGTGCCATTTTTTGGCGCACAACCCCCATTGAAATGACTCCTGTCTTAGCAAAGACAGGAGTCATGCCCCCCTGCCCAATGGCCATGCCCAGGGGACTTCTGCCCCCTGGGTATGGCCATTGGGCACAGTGGCATGTAGGGGGGGACCTTAGGCCCCCCTCTGCCACATAAAAAAAATTTAAAAAATACTTACCTCTACTTACCTGTACTTACCTGGGATCGGTCCCCCCATCCATGGGTGTTCTCCAGGGGTGGGCGAGGGTGGCAGGGGGTGTCCCTGGGGCCAGGGAACGGCACCTGTGGACTGCTTCCATGGTCAGAGACCATGGAAATGAGCCCACAGGTCCCTTAACGCCTGCCCTCACCCAGGCGCTAAAAAACGTCGCAAATCAGGCTGGATCCCATTTTTTAAGGTCTGCCCCCTCCTGTGCCTCAAAATGACGTGGGAGTATAAATAAGGCGCACAGGCCTTAAAGTAATTTTTGGGACGGGAACTCCTACCTTGCATGTCATTAACGCATGGCACTTTCATGTATCCAGAAAATGATGCACACTGCTGGATATTGACGTTTGCGGGGTCGGACGCCAAAATACTCAGATGGTGTTAGGTTTGCGCCGAATCTGCGTAAACAATTTACAGACTATAAATATGGCCCTTATCGTTCTTGGACGTGGGAACAGTGGCTCAAGATCTTCTGGTTGGGAGCCCTTGTGTTAAAGACTTAGCAAAATTTGCAGTGACATATAACATGCTGGACCACATAGGGGCCGTTTGTCCCGATGAGGTTATTCCCAAGGCCCTCAAAGAGAGTCCTCATACTGTGGCCAGGTATACTGGCAAAAACAGTCACCATACAATACATTCTATCCTACATGCCCGTGTGGGGACTGATCACAATTCCCTGAAGGATACCACAAAAGTCATCAAGGGACATCCCAGGATTCTGGAAACACGAGTGTGATGATATTAATGGAGTTTGACCAATGACTTTGTGTTTCACCACTGCGCATATTAGTTGCTCAATGTTCACCAGTAGCACATTGTATGTTTTGTTTAGCCTAGCCGCCTATTGGCTTTGACATTGCATTAGCCATTACATTCTGTATTCTGCCTATTGTCTTTGACATGCTGTATTCAGTTTAGCTGCCTATTGGCTTTGACATGATATTATACATTGCATTCTGTATCCAGCTTAGCTGCCTATTGGCTTTGACATGATATTAGACATTACATTTGATATTTAGGTTAGCTGCCTATTGTCTTTAAAGTGGAGTTAGACATTGCAGTTGAGAATTCAAGCTGTATTTTTCCAAGCTGTGTTTTTCCACAAGATGAACCAAGCTGTTTTCTTCGCACAGTAGACTAGACCTGATAAGAGAGGGTACATTTGGTGTTTTCCTTTCTGCTCTGGCTTGGGAAGAGGAGGAGTCTAGGAGATCTGGCCAGTCTCCAAAGGCTTGCGTAGTTTTCCCAGGTGTGAGAGGAGGGTGCACGCTTTTGTAACGGATGACTCAGGCTTCAGAGAATTAGATTCTTTTCTGCCTGACTTCGGACTGGAACTTGGTGCCAGTTGCCAGTCTCCCGTGTGGGTAGATAATCTCTTTCTCGCAGTTGACCGGAGTCATCAACTTGCAGACCCCAGAAAGATGAAGCTGTAAATAGCTTCTCACACGGTGAAGTATTTGTTTTGCTTTGCATTTAATATCTTATCAATATCTTATATAGATAACCTGCTGTGTACATTGCAACTGAGAAGAACTGAGATATATTTTGTTTTAATGCTGTGACTACTTTTGTGCTTGAAATCTAATAATTCGTCCCTCAAGAACTTGTGGGTGGGGAAGAATTAACAACAATAAAGGTCTTCCTTGAACACAGAAGTGCATTCTTGATATGTTCTGTAAGCTCTGATACGAGATAAAAAGGAAAGCAGAACAACAAGTGAAAATTATCCATTTGTCTGAACTAACTTTGGGATGCAGGACTCATTTATTTCTTCACACCTGGCAAACTTTGACTAAAGACCCTTGGGTACTCAAATCTACTCAGGGTTACAAACTGGAGTTCTGCTCCACTCCCTACCAGCCAGGTCCTCACCCAGAGCTCATTTTTACTTTCAATAAAAAGAGCTCATATCAATAGAAATTCAGATGCTCTTACAAAAAGGTGCCATTTGCCCATCTTCTCCTCAAGCAAAGGCATTTTATAAACACCATATTCTTGGTCGACATGAAAGGGGGCAGCTCTCACCTAGTTTGGAACCAAAGAGATTGCAATACGTGGATTGTGTACAGACATTTCAAGATGGAGGGTATACACTCCTTCGGGACATTCTTCAGGAGGGCTACTGGATGGTCTGACTGAACCTGGAAGACAAGTATTTTATGATTTCCCTTTTTCCTTCTTATCGATGAATCCTCCAATCCTTCTGGCTGTGTCGTTGTTTCCAATTCAAAGTTCTCCCCTTTGGTTTTTCATCAGTTCCTTGGTGTTTCACTAAACTGATGAGGCCCATAGTAGAAAACATGCGGGCCAGAGGGGTAAGACTAATCATTTACCTCTATTACCTGATCCTTTTAGCACAAGACCTGCAGATTGTGACACTTCACCTGTCTTGGACAACCCAAATCTTGCAGGTTCTGGGATTTGTCATAAATAAACGAAAGTCATGAGTGATCCTCTCTCAATAGATCAAGATCGACTCAGTTTTATCTCAGCTAATTCTCCTGATGCAAAAGATTCTGGATATCAAGAAGGAATTGAGGTCTGCTTTGTGCAGCTCGACAATATCCTTGAGATTGGTCACTCTGATTGTGTGTTTTCTGGCCTCTTCAATCCAGGTCATTTATTTTGTCCCTCTTCATTACAGGGCTTTACAGAGACTATACGAGGATAGCCTCATCTTAATTATTTTGGAACAGCTCAGACTAGTAGTATAGAGGTTTTCCAGAATATATGGCAGATGCCAGGCATTTCTCAGCAAGCATCTCCCTATTTCAATCTAGCCTGGGCTCCAGGTACCCACAAATGTTATGGGTCAGCTTGGAAATGATCAGGACATTGGTGTAATGAATGGGATTCAGATCCCAATGGGATGGATGTCAGCCTGATGAATAATTTTATTTTTTCTCTGGTAGATTCAGGTTTGGCTAACAGATCCCTTATTAATTATGGAATTGCCATTTATGCTCTTCATTTGCCCTTCGAAACAAAACCTGTTGGCGAACATTCAATGGTGTGCAAACTCATATGGGTGATTCGCATGTGCAAACACCCTCTACCCAAATACCCATAATGTCCTCAAATTTCTTTATGGTTGGCTTGAGAATAAATACCCTTCGTGTAAACAGCTGTTGCCAAACTAACCATATTACTTTGCCTGATCTCTTGTAAAAGAGTTTCTGATGTGTGAGCATTGGATCTATCAGACTGAGGTTTCTCCCCGAATGGGGTGTCCGTCACCATTTCAAGAAGGACAAAATGTAATACCATGGTGGTGTCCTATCCAACCTTTCCAAATAATGCAAAACTGTGTGTGGTGCATTGCCTAAAACTCTATAAGGCAGCAACTAGCAAATTTCCGACTGACGTGGGCGGTCAAATGGATGCATTGGTTGCTAGCTGAAGCACAAATTAACATTTCTATTTTTGGTGCACATTTGGTCAGAGGAGTGATGGCCTCCAAATCCTCCTCTTTGGGTTCGCGTCTAGAGGATATTTTGAAAGCTGAAGACTTGTCATCTGAATTGACTTTTAAGACTTTTTACTATAAACCTATTGTGGATGTGACATCAGTGGTGGTAGCAACACAAAAGGATAATGGACAGAGTGCTGAACAATGCAAACACTCACCCCCAGTCACAGATCTGGGATTAATCTATCATTATTTTGCTCACCATGCCACCCAGTTTGGACCCAGCCATATGCAAATCAGTCTTGACCCTGTTCCTCACGGGAACAGTCCAGCCCAAACTGCCAAGCCAGATCCTCCCTGAACCAGAAACAAGCATCCTGGGACTGGTTTCAGGGTATCACCCTTCATCAGCCAGGCTAGCTTGAATCCAGTGGCACAGTCCCGGGACCCACGTCTGGGCATACCCTTCCCACTTAGGGAAGCTTTAGCATCAGTGGTGGTAGCTCAGATTTAAAAAGGCATAATCTAAGCCTCCAGTTCTGACAGAATAAAACAATTTCTAGCTTATGCAATAAGAATTTGCAATTCTATTAAGAACACAGAGGTGATGACTACCCGAATTGGATGATGATCTGTATATATCTCCATACAGTATAAGTATATTTTTGTACATTTATTATGTAACTATATGTTGAAATCTGTCTCTGTATGTGAATATGACTGATTACTTTACTCATCTTGATGATTAATACTCCGCTCCACTGGTGGAGCTAATGGAGTTTTTGGCACTCTGCTTGGAGCGCAGAGTTTGCCCCAAAACTCCGCCAGCCCACCCAGAGGAGCAGAGCTCACTGTGTGTGCACTGCAGCCCAGTTATGGGCAACACAGCGCAGGCCCAGACAGTCTCCGCATGTGCTGTGTAGCCCGTAATTGGGCTACAGTGCACACTCTCAGGCCGATGTTGGTGCGGCAGCATGGAGCTGCTGCCAGCACTAGCTCCGGACCAGATCCAGCAGAGAGTGGCAGAGTGTGGCTACAAAGAGGACCCAGGTGAGTCCTTGTTTTTATTTTCACTGTGCACACTGGTGCAGAAGAGGCCTGAAACGGCAGCTGAATTCAGGCCAGGGTCGTAGCCAGCGAAAGTTGCTGTTTAAGGCCTCTTGCAGACCGGCCTGCAGTGCACACAGGACAGGTCATTGCACAAGAGGCCTGAAATGGTAGCTTTCACTGCCTACCTCCCTGACCTGAATTCAGGCCAGGGCTGTAGGCAATGAAAGAATGCTGCTGTTTCAGGCCTCTTGCGCATCGGTCAGTGGTGCACAAGAGGTCTGAAATGGAACCTTTCACTGCCTACAGACCTCTCCTGATTGTGCCCGATCTCAGAAGCGCTAAGCAGGGTCTGGCCTGGTTAACGAGGCCAGACCCTGCTTAGCGCTTCCGGGATCAGGTGCATTCAGGACTCCGGGGCTCACAGAACCCTGCCTCTGTGAGGTTCCATAGAGTTTTTCAATCAACTCTGTGGAATTCTGCGCAATGGAATTCCGTGAACACTGCCCATCTCTATTTTCACAGGAAATGATCAGAAATGTGTTTGAAAGAAACAGATACCCAACTGGGTTTCAGTGGAGTAGAGATGTTCTATTTGAATCAAGATTTCGCTTTCCAGCAAAGATGCAGTGTTCTGCTTTGGATACTGCAAGGGTTTGGTTCCCTTCAAAAGGAGGAAGCAGAGACTTTTGTCTTTAGTTGGACATAGTTTTATTTCAGAAAGTTTGATGTGCCTTATTATACCAGCTCTGTTGTAAAGAAAGAAGATCTTAAAATGGAGAAGATAACCTTTATAGAAAGAGGTTCATAATGATTGGACCATGTGATTATGATACACTAGAAGTTCCTGGGTCATGTAGTTTTTTACTTTATATTGTTGTAATTGGCTACTGTTGTTTTATGCGGTAAAGAGAGAGAAGTATAAGCCTCGCCTCCATGTCCTTAATAGAATGAAAAATTTCCTAGCTCACCTGAAGGAAAGTTTCAGTTCTATTAAGGACACGGAGGCGAGGATTATGCAGTCCTTTCTTCACTTTATTAAAATCATCAAGTTCAAAGTTCAACAAATAATAAACGTTCAAAACCTCAACTCCCATGAAGTTAAGCACATAACCATGACAACCAATAAACCAATCCACTGTCCATATTAAAGTCCATATAAATAGTAGACGGGAGCAGTCCTTCCTTTTTCTTCACTGCTGCCCGTCAGTTAAGTCCTCGTTTCCTTCTCGTTCTTTTACGGGGTTGTCAGGGATTGCCTTGCTGCGTGAGCGCTTCATTGGGCAGTTATTTTGGCTATTGTGCATTTATTATGTTGCATTCTTTATATTCTTGCCATTCCTTCTTAAAAGCTTGACGGCCCGAGCGCGTAGTGTGGTGTCGTTTCGAACCACTAGGTGTGCACGTGCGCACCATGTTACGATCGTCAGACAGATCACACGTCACTGCTTCGCGCGCTGCGATCTGCCTACGCGTGTGGGGCCCATTTGAACCCTACCCTCGGGGTTTGAATTACTGGCCCCCCCAACCCTACCCGACACGGCGCTGCGATAACTGCAAGCTGGGCCTGCTTGTAATTTTCCCTGCTGGGAACCTTACACTGTACACGGTGAACTTTATTTGTAGAGCACAGTGAGGGGGCTGCCCATCATATCTTAGGCTTCGGCGATTTGGTGCTCTCACCCCTAATTTTTGACACTCCTCCGGGGGTACGTTATTTCTATTTATTTTTCTGGCTGGCCCTGCTGTCCTGTCTCCACCTTTATAATCCTCTGAAGTGTGTTACATATACACATAGCTATATATTGTTCTGTTTCTATGTCCCTGAGTGCACCCTAGATGGAGTCCTTTGAGGATCATGCCTATGCACCCTCCCTAGGGACGGAGGAAGTTTGGCCCCCGTCAATGCCATCTTCCAGATAGAATGGATAAGCTCCTTTCGCAGACAGTAGCTAAGGATAAAACCGCTAAAGACAGCACCCCTGCAGGATAGGGTGGATAGATTAATGGACCAGGTGTCCAATACCCCTGGGATTTTTTGGGGACCCAGATTCACGGGCCTGTACCTCCAATTCCTCCTCTTCCTCTAGGAAGCGTGACGCAGGGCACTTGGAAGGTTTCACCAGGTTGAGGGAAGCCTTTCGTAAGAGTGCGCGGACACTTACAGACATACACTGCCGGGAGGATGCTACACCTGGAGATTATGGCAGAACAGCTGCCCTGGAGATGGATCCCTTTTTGGGATCACCCTGTTCCGGGAGGGGCTGAAACCGATGATGAGGGCTCATCGGACGAGGGGTGCATTTTGGGCAGACCCTGGTGTCCACCCGCGACCACCTCTAGAATGGAGGAGGAAGGACTGGATGATTTGGATATGTTTGATCTGGAGGACATTTACTATCCTTGGTCCCCTGAGTGTTTCCCTGCTCCCAAATTTGCTGCTTACGTCACCAAGACGATTCGATATCCTTTGGAGAAGGATGTTAGAGCCTGCACTTGGGCAGAATGTCCCAGGCCAGTGCTTGAGGACAAAGTCGCGGTTACTCTTTCTATAGATCCCAAACTGTGCACTTTTTTCTCTATGTATATGCGCGACCCAAAGAAGGGGATCGATCGTTCCTGGCGGGCTTGCCAGGATAAACTTTTGGATGACCCAGGTCCACTGACTAAGATCATTGAACTGGCTGAGTCAGCCAGGGTATCAGGAGAGCCTTTGCCAAAGGATTTGGTCGCGGGATGGGCTCAAAGAGCGGTTTGTCTACTTGGGAACGCGAACTGCGCCATCTCTGCGGGAAGACATTGTTGCCTCTTGATTAAAATTGACCCCAAATTGGGGGAATTAGCTACCTCGGAGGCAGGTGCAGTCACTCAAGGCAATCTATTTGGGGACACTTTTGTAAAAGAGTTGGGGAAGTTCGTGGCTACTTTTTCAGCTCTGGACAAGGCACAATCATCTATGCGTAAGATTTTTCCAGGGAAGGTTTTCTCTGGGGATGGAAGAGGTTGGTGTCGCTCCTCCAGCTGTCCCCTGCAACCAGGGTCTTCCAGATCCCAAGGGCACCACAACAATGGCTGGAACGATGGGAGACACAGTGCATTTTTCCCCAACTGAGGTTTCAGTAGAGGCCGTCCGTCTCGCTTCAACAGAGGAGGTTCCAATGCTCCAGGAGGAAGCGGTGGTGAGCATTCCCCTTTTTTCCCCTCAAAGTCTGGGAGGCAGAATCGGTCTATTTTTAGAGAATTGGGCACGGATCACAACCGACCCTTGGGTTTTGGTGACAGTGGTAGGTTTCCACATAGAATTCTATGGGACCCCAATACAGTCTGTGAGGCCTCCTCCCATGCGATTCAATCTTCAAGAATCTCAATTAACAGACACAGAAATACAACTTCTTCTGATCAAAGGGGCCGTTGTCCCGATGAACCTTCATCCTAGGGATTTCTTAAGCAACATCTTCTTGGTCGAGAAGAAGGACAAAGGTGTTCGTCCCATGATAAACCCTCAAGGCATTCAACGAATGGGTGGTTTATCGCCACATCAAGATGGAAGGTATCCATCTCCTCAGCGATCTTCTGTGTCAAGGGGACTGGTTGATCCATTTGGACCTCAAGGACGCTTACCTTACGGTCCCGATCTTCCCTCCTCAGCGACGCTTTCTGCAATTTCAATGGTGGGACCTATTTTACGAATTCAGGTGTCTGCCTTTCGGCCTGTCGTCAGCACCATGGTGCTTCACAAAGTTGTTGAAACTGGTAGTGGAGTACCTGAGGATGCAGGGCATCAGACTGATAATTTACCTTGACGATATCCCTTCGATGGATCGATCTCGGTCTCAGCTGTTGGTTTACGTGAACATGACTATTGCCTTGTTTCAGGATCTCGGGTTTGTGATCAACGCAGAAAAGTCTATGCTTCTCCCGTACCAATCCACGACCTTCCTGGGATTTGTAGTGGACACTACGTCGGCGACACTGAAACTCCCAGAGAACAAGATATACAAGATCAAGATCAAGAAAGAAATATCCAAAGTGCTCATGAGAGACAGGACCTCCCTCCACCAGATAGCCAGGATTGTGGGCCTTCTGTCTTCCTCTATTCAGTCTATCTTTCTGGGTCCATTGCACTACAGGGCCCTGCAATGATTGCAATGATTGGAGGTGTCCTACCTCACTTGGACCTGGAGGAGCTTTCATCGGAAGCTCGTACGGAGATGCAGTGGTGGTTGAACCACATGAAGGCGTGGAATGGGAAGGTGGTCTTTGGCTCCCTTCCCGACCTAATGATAGAGTCAAATGCCAGCAGACTGGGTTGGGGAGCCCGGTGCGGTCAAATATCCCTGGGGGGGTCTTTGTACTCCGGAGGAGGTGAGTATTCATATCAATTGCCTTGAACTCTTAGCGGGTTCTTTCGCGATACGAGCCCTGACTCACTAGAAGGTATCCTGTTGTGTCCTAATACATCTGGACAACATCTCAGCCGTCAGTACATAAAGAGGTTGGGAGGCACTCGATCCAGAATCCTGGTGGAATTGGAAAAGGATTTTTGGCATTACTGCCTGCAGAGACAGAGCTTGGTAACAGCTGAATATCTTCCGGGAACTCAGAACAAGGTGGAAGACTGGAACACCCATTACCTCAGGGATTCCAGCGATTGGCAACTGAATCCTGTGATCTTTCAGTCTCTGATGGATCGTTGGGGTCCCTGTGGGATAGATCTGTTTGCCTCTCGACTGAATGCTCAGCTTCCAATCTACTTCATTTGGAGACCAGACCCGTGAGCGACATCGGTGGATGCTTTTCTGCAGAATTGGTCGGGAAGTCAGGGTTATGCTTTTCCTCTGTTGATCCCCAGAGTGGTGACACAGGTCAGACATCAAAGGGCATCTTTGATTTCGATCATTCTGATCTGGAAAGCTCAGGTGTGGTTTCCCACCCTTCTCGAATTGTCGTGGATGGCACCTCTCAAACTTCCAAATTCCATGGGAATCATTTGTGACCCACGGGACGTCCACACCCATTGGTGGTTCAGGGACACCTCAACCTCATGTCTTGGAGGATTTCAGGGACATTGGGAAGACATCCACCTTTCACGGGACACTACTGCCCTTATAAGACAGTCATGGGCTCCAGGTACGATCAAGCGATACAAGTCAGCCTGGAACAGATGGGCTCGTTGGTGTCTGGAGAGGAAGGTGGATCCCGTAGGGGCCCCCCTTGGTCTTGTAGTCAACTTCCTAGCAGAATTGTATACTTCCGGTTTACAATATTGTGCAATCAATTCTATCCATTCTGCCATTTCTGCAGGCCATGGCCAGGTCAATAATTTACCGGTTGGGGAGCATCCTTGGGTAAGTAAACTGCTCAAAGGTGTTTGATTGTCTAGAGCTCCAGAACCTAGATATTCTGGCTTATGGGATGTTAATAAAGTAATCAACTTTATCTCTTCCTGGCCGGATAACCAGGTTTTGTCCAGGAAACAGATCTCAGCTAAATTGGCGATGCTCTTATGTCTCATTTCCTGCAAGAGGGTTTCAGACGTGGGTGCTTTGGATATATCAGGATGGGTTTACACTACTGAATGGGTTACACTTACCATTTCGAGGAAGACTAAAATGAGTATGAGGTCGGTTTCCTATCCCATCCTAATCTTTGTGTGGTCAGATGTCTCAAGATGTATGACATGTTGATGGAGGGGTCTATACCTCTGGGAGAGAAACAGTTATTGATTACTATCAAGCAACCATTTAAATCGGTAGCGTCTCCTACTATAGCCAGGTGGGTAAGATGGCTCATGTCGGAGGCAGGAATAGATGTTCGGCTCTTCGGGGCTCATTCTACCAGAGGGGCGATGGATCTGAAATCCATTCAGGTAGGTGGTAGATTAGAGAACATTATGAATGCAGCAGATTGGTCCTCTGAATCAGTTTTCAAGAGGCTCTATTTCAAACCTATACATGAAGCTGCATCGATGGTGGTGAGTAAGCTTTGAACTTGCATATCCTCGCCTCCGGTCCTGAAATAGAATGAAAACGTTCCTAGCTCACTTGAAGGAAAGTTTCAATTCTATTAAGGACAAGGAGACGACGATTATCCCTCCCTCATATTGAGGCAGTATTACCCACCCAGGGATTGTCCTTCTCAATTCGTACCTTGTTTGGGAGGATTCTTTTTTTTTTTTTTTTTAGAGGTCAGTTGCAATTTCCACTCTCTATGAGCAAGTGATTATGATGTGCCAATATTCTATTATGATCTCTCTCTGATGTTGCTAGGGATTGAGACTGTCAGATTTATTTCCTGTTGGTGCTATTGACTACAATGGCCATAGTGGGCAAGAGAGAACAGGCCAGGGCATGCACAAAGTACCATGGAGGACAGAAGGAAAGGATAGGGGTTGGACACAGACAAGAGAGGGCAGGGGAAGGGGCTTCACAACAGACCATGCAGGGCAGACAGGAGGAGCAGCTGCAGCACAACAGAGCATGGAGTGCAGAAGGGAGTTTCAGCAAAATGGACCATGGAGGACAGGAAGGAAGGGCTAGGAAAATGGAACTTGGGCAGGCAGTAAAGAGGTGGCAGGTACAGGCAGCAACCATCTGACTGTGCTAGGCAGGTGGGAGGGGCAGCTCAACAGAACACTCAGTAGATAGGAGGATCAGTGGCAGGTCTATGGTGGGCAAAAAGGAGGGAGCAGGGGCATACACACAGACATCGGAGGCAAGGTAAGGCAGGAAGGAGCAGCAAACTAAGCACAAAGGTTAAGCAGAAGGGTAGGAGGTGGATGGGGCAGCAAGCTAACTGTTCAGGGCAGATGTGAAGGGCAGTGGCAGAGCAATGACCACACAGGGCTGTAATGAGGGAGCAGGGGCATGAACGTAGACAATGGATAGCAAGGAGGAGCAGAGCAGGAGCAGCAAAATTGGGTGGGGCAGCACAATGCCAGACCAGGCCTTGAGCCCAACCAACCCCGACTGTGCACTGCGATGGGCATCTTAACATTTGAAAAACCTAGAAATTCACTAAAAAAAGCAAAGGCATTATAGATTTTACATGCACAAAACCATAGAAATTCAGCTGTTATAGTTAGAGTTATTTCATGTAACTATAACTCGTGCACTAAGGTAACTATAACTCACGCCTTCGTCATGCACTGCTAATTGCCCCAGATATAACATCACTCATGACATCTTCTATAACATCATTAATAATATCATTGTAAAATTTGTAGTGAAATAATTGATGAGAAAACTGTGCATAGCGGGGGCGCGAGTTTTGGTTACCTTAGGGCAGGAGTAAAATATAAACCTAAGTATAACGTTAGATAGATGTGATTGTCTGGATATCTCCGCCACAGAGCACACCTCAAAGCCTCTTTGTGGTGACATCCAGTCTCGGGAACACCGCATGATTTTGGTGCGGCCGTCAGGCCGCTAGAGGGCATCAGCTAGGCGCTCACGCTCGAATGCAATGCATGCACCTCTGAGATCATGTGAGCCTGTCACCCCTGGCCTAGGTGCCCTTTTTCTATACCAGAGCTGCCTGGAAGCCTGACACCTGTCTAGTTACGGGTCTGTACTGAGCTAGCACAAGAGGGCTGGAAGTTGGGAATAGCGAGCGCTGGCTGAACACATCGGCCCACGAGAACGCACTGGGCACATGTTGTGCGTGGTAATGGCTGTCCATAGGGCCCCGGCCCAGGTGAGGATCTGATTTGGCTACTTCCCTGAATATTGGGGACGCAGGCCCTAATTGAAAAATATTACAGTGCAATCAGTGAAGCCTAAAACACTGCTGGCTTGCCCAGTGTCAAAAATAGCGATTGCGCTACCAGAAAGTGCTGCCTCTTCGTCTCTCAGTTGGTGACCAGGTCTCTGGTTTATGGGGGTTTGCCTGCATAACTGCGACAGAGTACTGCTCTGCATATATATTTATTTTGCATATTTGAGCCAGAGGGAAGTCATAGTGGAGTGCTCGGAGGAGAAATCCTTGCAGGTCCTCCCCATAGACAATTAGTTTTGCAAGGTGGTGGACGCTTCTATCCACCAGGCCTTTGACGCAGTAATTGAACCTCTAGAGCGCTGCCTACTGGCACTAGAGGCAGTATGCCCCTTCCCGAGCTTTGCCACAATCAAATGTGTACGCAGAAGCACAAGGGCGATACAGGTCTCGATCTGGAGGCTTTTGATCACCTGGGAAAGGCCCCAGACGGGGTATGTCCCTGCTACCTCCGAGGAAGCCCCCTGTCCCCTGATACTGATAAAGATGACCTTGCACGGGATTCCCCTGATGAGGCTGGCCCCTCCTGCCCATGGTGTCCCTCACCGAGCCCAGGGGACCAGGGGACCAGCACGAAGAAGCCTTGGACATGCTTGAACCCGAGGAGCTCATTCATCCACGTTCGTGAAATGTACCCTCACCGAGAAGGTGGCAAAATATGTGGCCACCCAACTCAGGTAGTCCATAGATAAGTACGTCCGCGCCTGCTTGAAGGCAGAATGCCCTCGCCCCTCCCTCCCAGGACTGGACCTACACATAGCCTCCTTTCTCCGGAAGTATGTCCGCAATCCCAAGAAAGGGATCAATAGGCCCTGGCAGTCATGCCATGACAAACTCCTGGAAATCAGTGGGTCCCTGACCAAAATCCTAGACTTCGCAGAGCAGGCTAAATCCTCTGGTGCCCCGGTGTCGCCTGCTATTCTCTCCTATGGGCGCAGCAGACGGTGATGTTTTTAGGGAATGCCATTTGTGCCCTATCAGCAGAACAGCGTTACTCCTTTTTGCTAAAAGTAGACCCCAACCTGGGAGATTTGGGGACCATGGAGGTGGGTCGGGCTACCCAACGGGGACTCTTCAGTGAGCCTGTCATAAAGGAATTGAGTAAATTTGTGGACTTGTTCATGTCTCTCGACAAGGCGCAGACTTCTATTAAGAAGATCTTCCACTCTAGGGTGTTCATTGGGGGCAGTCGTGGTAGGGGTGTTCGACTGGCCGCTTCGAAGTTCACACCTCCTCGAAGGGTTCCAAGAAGCCACAGAAGTAGACGAGACAGGGAGAGTACTTCGCCTCATACAGAGGCTTCCTTGGACGGTACCCCTGAGGTACGTCCTGAGGACACTTCCAGGCCCGAACAGGTAAGAGTGCCCCCTTCTTCCCAACTAAAGGTGGAAGGTAGGCTAGGTCGGTTGGCTCAGGTGTGAGCAACCCTCACTTCCGATGCATGGGTCTTACAGACGGTCACTGGGTTTCACATAAAGTTCTACAGAACTCCATACCAGCCTACTCACCCAAGGATGCTGACCTTTACAAACCAACAGTCATTACTGCTAGACAAGGAAGTCAAGGACCTCCTCCAGAAGGAAGTGATTACACTGACACAACTCCACCCAAATGGTTTTCTGAGCAACATCTTTTTCATCGATAAACGGGATCGTATACGGAGACTGGTCATCAACCTCAGAGAATTCAATGGGTGGCTCGTCTACTGCCACTTCAAAATGGAGGGGATACACCTCCTGAGGGACTTGTTACATCGCAGTGATTGGATGGTCCCTTTGGACCTTCAAGACGTGTATCTGACGATTCCAGTCTTTCCCCACACCACAGGTTCCTCCAGGTCCAAGGGTGATACCAGGAGTTCAAGTTCACCACTCTACCATTTAGGCTGTCGTCCACCCCCAGGTGCTTCACCAAGGTCAGGCAGATGACCTTTTTGGGGTTTGTGGTAGACTCAGTTCAGAAAACCCTGAGTCTTCCCTCACAAAAGATTGCCAAGATTAATCTCCAACTGAGGTGGACACTGTCCAGATTTTCCACCTGTCCCGGACAGATGGCCTGATTGGTGGACCTCCTGTTCAGGTGATCTTTCCGGGTCTTCTCACTACAAGACCCTCTAGCGCCTTAAGGCCTCCCATTTATGCAAGGGCCTCCAATATTCAGAGCAGATCGCTCTCTCAGACGATGTCTGGGATGAAATGCACTGGTGGCTGGCACACATGAAAGCTTGGAACGGGCGAGCCATCTTTGGTTCGAATCCGGACATCGTGATAGAGTCCGATGCCAGCAAATCTGGGTAGGCCACCCATTGTGAGGACTTGTCTACAGGTGGAAAATGGCCCACAGAGGAAAGACAAATCCACATCAAATGTCTCGAGTTGATGGAGTGATTCTTTACAATAAAATGCAAGACGAGGGTCATGGTGCAGTGCCACGTGCTGTTGAAGATGGACAATATATTGGCTGTCCAGTAAATAAACCACCTGGGGGCCACCAGATCAAGGGCCCCGGCAAATCTAGACAAAGATCTCTGGGAGTATTGCCTCACCAACAGCATATCGCTCACAGCAGAGTATCATCCAGGAACATCCAACGTGGTAACGGATCGATACTCCAAAAGGTGGTCGGATTCCAGCCTATGGCAGTTGAAACCACAGGTATTCAGGACTCAGGAAGCCCGTTGGGTCCATTCTCCATAGATCTCTTTGCTTCGAGGTTTGATCACAAGGTTCTCAGATTCCTCTGTTGGAAACCGGATCTGTTAGCAGTGGCAACAGGCGTTTTCCTGCTAGACTAGGTGAAGAAGCAAGGTTATGTTTTCCCTCAGTTCTCAAGGATAATGAGGTTATTGGCTCAGGTGAGGCGCAAGACTAGTCCTGATCACTCCCTGCTGGATGTCGCAGGTCTAGTTTCAAGTTCTTCTGGAACTTTCATGGGATTCTGCAATCCCTCTACCCCATCCAGCTCTCCTCTAGGATCCTCTGGGCAATCGCCACCTCATGATACTTCAGGGTTGGATGCCCCTCATGGTCTTGCAGATTTCAGGCTTCGCTAGAGAGTCTCAGGCCTTTTGGAGGAGGCTAAGGGAAAGCTCTTGGCGGCTTGGGTGGACTGTACCAAAAAATTGTACTGGTCCGCGTGGTCATGATGGGTGCAGTGGTTTATTCAAAACCACCAGAATCCCCTGGGGTGTGACGTGGTCGTGGTCCCCATTGTGAATTTTCTGGCATCTCTGGTGGCGCAGGGACTAACCTGCAGGTTTGTGAACTTGTACCGATCAGCCTTTTCTATGGGCCACATCCTTATTCAGGGCTCTCAAGTAGGAGAGCATTACCTAGTGTGCAGAGTGATGCTGGGGAAGCGCCTGTCTCTTCCCTCTGGCCTGCAGTGCTCAGTGCTGTGGGACGTTAATTGGGTGTTGCATCTTTTTTCAGTCCTGGCAATGGAACAAATTCTCGTCCCACTAGCAGCTATCAGTGAAACTGGCTATGCTGCTTTGTTTGGTCTCATGCCGCAGGGTCCCAGATGTCTGGGCCCTGGATATCATGGGACTCTCCTTTACTCCAGAGGGAGTTAGCTTTCACGTTTCAAGATGCACAAAATTAATTTAAGAGTGGTGTCTTACCTAGCCTTCGACAAGCGCCCAAAACTGTGTGCCGTGAAAATGTATGAATTCTTGATGGAGAAGTTCCGCCCACTGAGGGAAAGTCAGCTTTTTATATCTCTCAGGAAACCATTGCCAGATGGTTTCAATGGGTCATACAGGAGGCAGGCATTGACATATCAGAGTTTGGCACCCATTCGGTGAGAGGCACATTGGCCTCTAAGGCTTCCTCTCTGGGGGTGCAGTTAGAGGACATCATTAATGCAGGGGACTGGTCCTCAGACTTAATGTTCAAAATATTTTATTTGAAGCCAGTTCTAGACATGGCCTCCTTGGTGGCGGATAAGCTTGGAACGAGCATAATCCTCGCCTCCGGTCCTGACATAGAATGAAACATTTCCTAGTAAACATGAAAGAAAGTTTCAATTCTATTAAAGATACTGAGGTGAGGATTACTCCCAGTCAGGTTTCTGAGGAGTCTCCCCCTTTTACCTTCTTCCCTACCCAGTTTTTTCGTTATAGGTGGAAGTCTCCTGTAAGGAAGGTCTAAGTAACGTAACATTGACGATTTTCTACCCCAGTTAAGTCAACAATGGCTATCTATAAAAGGTTAATGCTTGGATTTACTAAGCATTTACGGATCATTCTTTTTTTCTCTTTCTTCTTTAAGATTGGTTAAGGAAGTGCTAGCCCGCCTTGTTCTTAGTAAGTAAACTTACAAGGGGACGCGTATAGGCCGATGAATCTTTTGGATTGCATAGGGTATCCTAACAAATCAGTACGATCAACTTAAAATTCCATGAGCTAATCTAATCAGAAAAACCACCATCATTCTGATGAAAGTTAGTTCTGTTAATTCCCTATTAGTTACAACTTTAGTCATACACCTTTATTCAACAACATCATGATTTCCATTTTTTTTATTATCAACATAAGCAATGGATTCTCAGCACTATTAACATGCAACCAACGTTAAACAAAGCATAGCAATTCATGAGCAATCGAATAATTCAGCAATATAAGTCAGTCAGTCTAAGTCACTCTAAATCACCCTTGTCAGCCTATCTATCTCCAAATTAGCATCAGCATGTGGGACTTCATGCGAAAAACAATTTAGTCAAAATCATTAATTTGGAAAAATCTATCTAAGAGAGAAAAACATTTAAAACAGCGCAGTTGGTACCTAGAAAGAAAAAACATTCATTAGTCAGTCAGGTTATAGCTACCTATCCAAGATAGATTAGCAATGAGTCAGTCTTCGTCTCCAGGTCATCGGTCATCAATAAGACTCGGGCTCACAGGAAGCAAGCCCAAGTTTCAGCACTTTGGACAGCGTCTCCTGACGTCATCAACTTTCACCTCTCCGTTCTGATTTTTCCCCTCATGTCATTACTTTTTATTAGGGTCTCTCAGTCCGTCCCACAATTTGCCCATTGGTCAATCTTATAGGGGTTAAGACACTAACCTATAAATTTTGTTTACCACTTGTCTACGTTATTTTGAGAGTCAAGTTCCATTAACATGATTGGTCCTCTTGTCGATGAGAACATCATCCGGTTTCTTCGGGTAACGAAATTGTTTCTCCCAACTCTTAGTCTGTAGCTCTATTGTTTGAATCCTGGGAAAGTACATTTAGCCTACTCTACACATAATTGTGTCAATTTGCTCTGATCATCTCCTGTCCGCTGGTGAGTTTGCAAATTTTTGTATTGGCGTTTCATGGTGAACTCTGTGCAGTTCAAGGTCTCTTTTCTTCAGTTGTAGTCTGCGGCAGCTCATCACGTCTCCACGTTTAAGCAGGCAAGGCCCAGTGCCGGCTAGGCCTCTGGAAAGCTAAGAACGTATGGCATTACAAAACATAGATTATATAGTTAATTATGATATATTAATACAAAACTTTTAAACATTTTCACATTATTTAGTACTGTTAACACAAATGGTGACCACTCCCCGTGGACACATTTTACACATTATACGTTATTTTCAATTACTGTAAATCAAATGTCAAATTTTCTCATTAGTCATTAGCATATTCTCATATTAACATATTAGCATCTGCTGCAACAGAACTTAGGGTCGGTTCATCTCATGTATGTCATTTGGATTCTTCCAGGGTCAGAGGGGACCAAAAGAGAATAATGCAAAGGAACGGGACAAACGCACTCAATAAAGAGGAAGACGGAAGAACGCGCGCGGTTATCTGAAGGAACAATGGACTCCTATTGGCTGTTTTCTTGTAGTTCTTTGATGGGAAAGATACTTTTGTTGATGTTGAATCTGCTGCAAGTAAAAATAAAGAAGGAAGAGAGCATAATTCTCACCTCCCTGTCCCCAATAAAATTGAAACTTTCCTTCATGTTTACTAGGAAATCTTTCATTCTTTGGCAGTATTCCATCTTCATTATTCACCTTCATTGTATAGACTATTGTTGCATTGAGTTAGGCGCATTATGCTCAAATACTCAATACAGTTTCAAATAAAAAGAATAACATTAAAAGATAATACAAAATAAAACGTATAAGAATATGTTCTGATCCAAAAAAGTATACACTTTGGCACGCAGGCTCTCAAATCAATTTCTTACATTCACAGTCCAGTAGACGTTAACTAGCCTCGCAGAGACCGAGTAGAATACCTATGAAGGACGAGATGAATGTTTCAGATTTATTGTGAAAACATACTGCAAAACTCAGCCCAGTTAATGTCATCACCCTTTATGAAATGTCAGCCTGCCACAGCTGGCTGCTTCTAAAATTACTTGAGGTGGAGGAATTGAGCATTTAATCATGTAATGGACGATAAACAGCGGCGATATTTTCAGGAAAGAAGGCACTGACGTACTTGATTCACTTGCCCATGAATACATTATTTTCCAGAACCCAAGTCTGTACGACAGTTTCGCAACAAAATCAACGTTTAAATAATTAACAATAAACACAGAGGAACTATTTAACACACGTACACAATCAGTGTGCAAAATATTTAACTGCGATCAGTGAAGTGAACAGGTCTAAGTGTTTCACTACATGAGCATTTGTAAGAAAAATCCCTCTACTCTGTGCAACGTTTCAGTTCTTGACAGGCTTTAAGAGAAAGGGCAATTAACTCTATTGCATTCTCGTGTTTGTCCCTAAAAGCAGTTTTTCTATAAACACTATTATTGCTCCAGGTCCAGCACACAGTTAATTTAATAAAAATGTTCGGATTACAGTGTGTGCCCCAAAAAAAAGATTTCAGGGACTTTGTCCACATTTTTTATTTAAATTTACCAACTGTGAATACGTTGGCTCCAACGTGACCTAAGATGGAATGTCAGAGATGCTATGGCAATTAAAACCGGTATACTATAATCTATAAATTCAAGCACTGGGTGTCGCCTTTAGTGCACATGTTAGAAACGGGGTCTTTGGTTGGCAGTCAGGTTACCCCCTGTTCAAGCAAGGACCCTCACTCTAGTCAGGGTAAAAGAGAATCACCCTCAGCTAACCCCTGCATACCTCCTTGGTAGCTTGGCAGGGCAGTAGGCTTAACTTCATAGTGCTAGGTGTAAAGTATTTGTACCAACACACACAGTAACTTGATGAAAACACTACAAAATGACACAACACAGGTTTAGAAAAATAGGAAATATTTATCTAAACAAAACAAAACCAAAATGACAAAAATCCACCATACACAAGTCATCAATTAAAAATCAAAAAGAGTCTTTAAGTAGTTTAAAATACACACTAGCGCTGCTAGAGTGAAAATGTACCTGGTGCGCGTCAAAAATAACCCCGCACGGGCGGGTGTGCGTCAAAAATAACTCCGCACGGCGGTACGCGAGTCGAAAATCCAGCCGCACGATGATCCGAAAATCCCGCAGCGCAGGTTGTGATCTCCCAGCCTACGTTAGCGATGCTGCGCGTCTTTTCTCCTGCTCCGTGCGTTGATTCTTCGGTCTCGTTTCCTGCAAGCGTCGTTTCTCAGCTGCGGAGCCGGCGGCGTGTTGTTTTTCCCAGCCGCAGATCTGATTCGCGTCAATCTTTTCCAAGCACAGCGCTCTTTGCATGGATTTTCTTGTCTTTAGGCTGCCAGCTTCTCCTTTGAGGGTTCCAGGAACTGGATGAGCCCCCAGGGCAGAGTAGGAGTCTCTCCAGAGACTACAGGTGCTGGCAGAGAGAAGTATTTGCTGTCCCTGAGACTTTAAACAACAGGAGGCAAGCTCTAGATCACGCCGTTGGAGATTTCTTCTCAAGGTGGAAGGCACACAAAGTTCAGTCTTTGCCCTCTTACTCTGGCAGAAGCAGAAACTGCAGGATAGCTCCACAAAGCACAGTCACAGGCAGGGCAGCTCTTCTTCCTCAGCTATTCAGCTCTTCTCCAGGCAGAGGTTCCTCTTGGTTCCAGAAGTGTTTCTAAAGTCTGTGGTTTTGGGTGCCCTTCTTATACCCAGTTTCTCCTTTGAAGTAGGCCTACTTCAAAGTAAAGTCTCTTTGGAATGTGAAATCCTGCCTTGCCCAGGACAGGCCCCAGACACTCACCAGGGGGTTGGAGACTGCATTGTGTGAGGGCAGGCACAGCCCTTTCAGGTGCGAGTGACCACTCCTCCCCTCCCTCCTACCACAGATGGCTCACCAGGATATGCAGGCTACATCCCAGCTCCCTTTGTGTCACAGTCTAGTGTGAGCTGCTACCAGCCCAACTGTCAAACTGACCCAGACAGGGAATCCACAAACAGGCAGAGTCACAAAAATGGTATAAGCAAGAAAATGCTTACTTTCTTAAAATAAACTTTACTAAAAGATGTATTTTTAAATTTTGAGCTCAGAGACCCCAAACTCCACATGTCCATCCGCTCCCAAAGGGAATCTACACTTTAATCAGATTTAAAGGTAGTCCCTATGTTAACCTATGAGAGGGACAGGCCTTGCAACAGTGAAAAACAAATTTAGCAATCTTTCACTGTCAGGACATGTAAAACACATTACTATATGTCCTACCTTAACCATACACTGCACCCTGCCCTTGGGGCTACCTAGGGCCTACCTTAGGTGTGTCTGACATGTAAGACAAGGGAAGGTTTTGGCCTGGCAAGTGGGTACACTTGCCAAGTCGAATTTACAGGTAAAACTGCACACACAGACACTGCAATGGCAGGTCTGAGTCATGATTACAGAGCTACTTACGTGGGTGGCACAACCAGTGCTGCAGGCCCACTAGTAGCATTCGATTTACAGGCCCTGGCACCTCTAGTGCACTTCACTAGGGACTTACGAGTAAATCAAATATGCCAATCATGGATAAACCAATCACATACACATTTTGTAAAGGACCACTTGCACTTTAGCACTGGTTAGCAGTGGTAAAGTGCCCAGAGTAACACAAACAGCAAAATCAGAGTCCAGCACACATCAACAACCTGGGGAACAGAGGCAAAAAGTTAAGGGAGACCACGCCAAGGATGAAAAGTCTAACAGCACACAAAATGGGTTCCTATATCTTCAGGGTGTGCGAGTTTTTTGGTAGTGCATGGAGATTAGCAAATCTCATGATACTTGAGACTGAGGCTCCCACCAGAATGGGGCGATCTGGACCTATCTGGGGAATGAGCAGCCTGCTTGGTCAAGGGACCCAGTGTGGGACCACAAGGTACAATCTCCCCATGAGAAGGGCCATGACCTGGATCACCTTTGGACAAGTGGTGGAGACCTTGGACATTTACGGGGAGTCGTGACTAGTCGGTTGGGAACCCATGTCCGAGATAGGGATTTTGTGTATTCTGGATACCCAGTTTGTTGGAAAATGGGTTATTGGTAGGGCAGGTAGGTACCTACACCTAGCAACAAGCCACTAACCTCCACCTAGGTACAGTTAGGTCTCAGTAAATTAATCCCAGCTCAACCCTTGGTAGCTTGGCAACGAGCGTCAAGGCTTAACTTAGGAGACAAAGTGTAAAGCATTCAAATATCACAAAACAGTAATTAAATAAAACACAGGAAACAGTTTAAAAATCCAAAACCACTTTATAAAAATAGTTTATATTTTTATCTTTAAAATGACACAAAAACGATTAAAATCGGTTCAGGGGAACCGGAGATATGAATTTTTAAAGAATTATTACTTTTCTAGCGCTTAGAAACAAAAAGCGCCAATCGGGTCATCTGGTTGCACCTCGACCGGGGCAAAGTCAAACTTTCAGGCCGACCGCGATGGAGCCCTGCTCGGCTACAGGTCGCGGGAGGCCTCGGTTAAAAAGTTACCTTCTGACTTAGTCTTTATTTTCAAGTTTTTCTTCACCGGGACGAACCTGCCAGTTGAATCCGACCTCCTGGAGCCCTTGTCCGGATACGCGATGTGGGTTTCCTCGGTGGAGACTTTTACCTTCGGACTTAGTCGTTTTTTCGAGATGAAAATCCTTCGACCGGGGTAAACCTGGATCTTGATCCGACGTCCATGGAGCCCTTCTCGGATACGATGGCTGGGAGGTCCCGGTCAACTTTTTACCTTCGGACTTAGTCTCTTTTTTGGATGTTTTTCTTTACCGGGACGAACCACGAAGTCAGGCCGGGTCGCGGTTGAGGCAAACCGGCTAGAATTTCCGCGGCGGGTCGGTCCCTCTCTGGAGCTTTTTTCAAAAAATTCTCAAATCTTTTCCAAACTTCTGGGGCTTCACCCAGATGTTCTTTTAAGGTTCTTTTGGGGTCCACAGCTCACCCCAAGGGTCCAGAAGTTCTGTGATGGTCCTTGGGGGGTGCGGACTTCAACTCCCAGAATGCACCTGGCGCAAACTCCTTTTTGGCCACTGGACAGTGGTCAGCTGGTCGCTTTCTTCAGGAGTTGGTGCAGGGGACTCTGGTTTAGCAATTTTTCACCTGTAGCAAACAGGGAGTCCCTCCTTGAACCAGTTGAAGCCAGGCAAAGTCCTTCTTGTGGTGAAGCCCAAGTGTGCAGCTGGTGCAGTCCTTCTGAGTGCAGGGTCCAGGTGCAGGCCAGGGGTCCAGCAGGGCAGTCCTTCTTCTTCTTTAGTTCCTTTCTTGTTGAATTCTGGAGGGGATCTGAGGTGTGGGGGCAGGTTTGCCAGTTTTATTCTTGCTCCTGGGTGAAAAGCAGGGGGGCCCTGGTTCTCCAATCAGGTACAGGGCCGTCCCCCTGTGATGACCACTTCCTGGGAAGTGTGGCAAAAATCCATCCCAAAAGGCAACAGTCTCTAAAAATCCAACATGGCTGAATCTGATTTTTGGAGGTTACATCTGGCTGAGCCCACCCACTGGTGTGGCTAAAAATCATAAACACACCCCTCTCCTGCCCTCTCCTAATCTAATCAAGGGGGCACCTAATTGTCTGGGGTTGCAGGATGTGGGGGTGTTGCTGGGTGCTCCAAATGTCCTTTTCTGCCTTTGAAGACCAGTTTGGCAGCCCTCCCCCTTCCTGCCTCACCATCTGCTGAGGGGAGATTCTCTCCCCCAAGCACATTCCTTTGTGTGAAGTCAGGCCACTTCACACCTCATCAAGGTAGCCTGGCAGAAGCTGCTGCAGGCTGGCCAATCAGAGCACAGCAGCAAAAACAATGCAGAGCTGAAATTGGCAACTTATTAGGTAAAGTCTAAACTTTTTACCTGAACTAGTTATATTAAATCCAACAACTGGAAGTTGTGGGATTTATTACAACAATCAATTTGATACCAAATTCTTGGTATGTAACATTTAAGGAGACGTTAAAATTTAAAATAAAGTCTGCCCATTCTAGCCTATGAAGGCCATTTACTTCAATGAGGGAAAAACAAATTTGGCTGTTTTTACCTCACCAGGGCTTATAAATCTATTTTTATAAAGTCCCTGCTTATAGTTACATGGCACCCAGCCCTAGGGGCACATAGGGCACACCTTAGGGGTGACTTATATGTAAAAATAAGGTAGTTTAAGACTTTGGAAGTACCTTTAATTAAAAAGTCGAATTTGCATATAACTTTAATTTAAAAGCAGCCAGCAAGGCAGGCTTGCTTTTAAAATGACACTGGGCACCTCAGCAGTGCACCTAGGTGTGCACCACCTATGCTGTGGTCCCTAAACCTACATGCCCTACCATATACTAGGGACTTATAGGTAGGTTAACTTAGCCAATTATAATTAGTCTAATTTGCATAACCATTTTACACAGAGCACAGGCCCTGGGACTGGTTAGCAGTACCCAGGGCACCTTTAAAGTCAGGAAAACACCAGCAAAAAGTGGAAAATGGGGGCAAAAAGTTATGGGGCCTCTGCAATCAGCCCTGTTTTCTCACACAGTTGCTTGTGCTGGCATAAGGCCCCTGTATAAGCGTAAGAGTGCTGTAGTCACCAGGGTGTCATGGTATGTGTACTAGGATGGTTCATCTCATGTTGGGCAGAGTCCTGGACTTGGCAGGACCTGATCATTTGGAAAGGAGTGATAACAACAACAAATTTGTTTCAAAACGTATTATCACAAAGGGGAAGCCAAAGGCCCTATTATTAATCCAATGGCTACGTTGATGTGGTAGGCTGTAATGTAACCATAAAATGGTGCTGCCAGGATAATAGGAGGTTTTATATCACGATAGGTAAAAAACCTACACTGTTTGCCTGGTACGAGGGTAGACAGATGGTATAATGTGCAGTAAAGGTTGGTCGCTGTTTTACTTCAAGAAGGTAATAATTCATGACTCAGATAATCTTTTTTCGGTCTACAAAAATAGTATAAACATAAAAGTATAGAATGATATATGTATTAAAATCAATAAAATCAAATTCAGTCTAAAATCAACATTTTCTACAATGACAAACATACAAAAAGGTGCTTAGTGCAGATACAAACATCAAGAAGTGCACTTTTGCCCAAAAAGCAAGGTGCCACCTATTGATGTTGAACAGTTCGGACCACTTTAAATACCAGATATAGGGCCTCATTATGACCCTGGCGGTAGAGACCCGCCAGGGCCAACGGGCCGGCGGTGCTCCCTTGGGCATTCTGACCGCGGCGCTTTGGCCGCGGTCAGAACGGGAAAACCGGCGGTCTCCCGCCGGTTTTCCACTGCCCCTAAGAATCCTCCAAGGCGGCGCAGCTCGCTGCGCCGCCGAGGGGATTCTGACAAGACAGGAACAGGATGGCGGTAAGGATTGTCGTGGGGCCCCTGGGGGCCCCTGCAGTGCCCATGCCAATGGCATGGGCACTGCAGGGGCCCCCGTAAGAGGGCCCCGCTAGTATTTCACTGTCTGCGTAGCAGACAGTGAAATACGCGACGGGTGCAGTAGCACCCGTCGCACCTTCCCACTCCGCCGGCTCGATTACGAGCCGGCATCCTCGTGGGAAGGGAGTTTTTCCCTGGGCTGGCGGGCGGTCTTTTGGAGACCGCCCGCCAGCCCAGGGAAAAACTCATAATACCCTCTGCGGTCTTCTGACCGCGGAGCGGTATTATGGAGGGCGGCATGCCGCCCGCCAGGGTCATAATGAGGCCCATAGTTACTTACTTCCCCACCAGCTTTCACAGGTGAACGGCATTTGATAAAAAGATATAAACCATCAGGCGGATGAACTTCAACTGAAGGAGCTGTAGATAACACAGCAGAGGTCTGCAGCTTCTAATACTCAGGTGCCTCAATAAGGGAATTAGGAACCGTTTCCGATGAAGAGTATTTAATTTACAAAAAAAGAAAAAAGTGTAAAAGAGACTGGGTCGATACTGAATCACAAGGACAGAGGTCAAAGTCTGCATTGTGATATGAAGTATTAGGATATGTAACCAATCAGTGAGCTATACCAAATTTAAATCTGGTCAAATACAGCCTTTGTAAATGGAAAAGAGAAAACAGGTCTGGTTCCATTGACACAGTACTAATAAAAGGTAAAGATGTCATTATCCTCTTCTTTTTAACTCATACTGTAGCCTTTGTTGGATAAATATTGTGAGAATATGATGTTTAGGCTGATTTTTTTGGATGAATGGTATTAAGGGTGGATTTTTGCCTAGAGACTTGTAGTTGTCGATTGGAGCTTGATTAAGCAAAGGGCCAGATTTAAGTAAAGTGGAGCTGCACCTAGTGCCGCGCCACTTTTCTTGCGCCCCTTAGCACCCCCCAATGCCACCATGTGTGCACTGTATCTAAGATTCTGACTCACATGAGTATAAGCGGTCTCATATTTAGAAGGTTGAAGTTCTCTTGTCTGTTGCTACGGAGTCTATTTTTGCAACGTGTTGTATTATTTTACAACACTGAGTCCTGATGATGATCTGACGGACCTCTGACTGCACCACAAACCGAAACATCTACATTACCTTCTCATTTGACAAGCTGAATTGAAAGACCATGATATTGCTTGAACTCAGGCTGATAACCAGGCAATTGTTGTGAATGACTGTGTCAAGAGGAGGCTTATAACCCCTTTCTGGATCTTCTGTTTGGATTTAATCATGTGATCTAGGGGGCTACATACAGTGTTGTTGTTTATGAGATGGCCATTGGTTGTATTTGTTGTACATTTTTTGAACTTCCGGAATCCTATCGATT
This sequence comes from Pleurodeles waltl, assembly GCF_031143425.1. Classification (NCBI taxonomy): domain Eukaryota; kingdom Metazoa; phylum Chordata; class Amphibia; order Caudata; family Salamandridae; genus Pleurodeles; species Pleurodeles waltl. Next base: position 1,070,843,429 of record NC_090448.1, read on the forward strand.
AATATATTGGATTTGAACAGTACAGAGTTGCTTATCCATTAATTGAAGACTGGATGATATGTATAGAAATTATATCTAAACACTTTCTCTATGAGCATTTTTAGTGAGGCAGCATCCAAGATACAGTGCACCATGGTGGTAGTCAGGGAACTAGCATCAAAATTTATGATGCTAGTTTGGAGCTTTGCAGGATTAGCGTAAAAAAATCTGACGCTAATCCTCCAAAGCCCATTGAGGCCCATTGTAAACAATGGTGTGCCTCCTTTTAACGCTTTCTTTGAGCAGGCATTAAAAGTGGGGAATAAAATAATGCAAAGAAATCTCCTAGATTTCTTTGTGCCATTTTTTTGCCCCTCCTAATGGGAGAATGACCCCTTTACATACCTTATGCCTGGCACAGGCATAATGTAGTATAGAAAAGGGTTAGAAAGTGGCACAACGTAAATTTGGCAAGGCAATTTTGGCCTTGTTAGCCCACATTAGCCCACATTGGATTAAAACAGAATGATGCTAATGTGGCGAAAGGAGGCAAGAGGGGCTCTTAAATATGCCCCAAAGTTTCTTCTTTGACCCATATAAATCTCCATAATAGTAAGGATGAAGCTTTAACATAATCTGCTAATGGAACGTTCTGTGTGGCACAGATATTTAGGAAGACTATTAGGGACAGACAACAGCCTTCACAAAAATATATTTTCTGACATCTGAAGGGGGGCGTCCACATTGCAATAGGCCCAAACCTCTGCTGCAAATGTTGCCAGGGCAAGGCAGCATCAATTACATATACTAATCATGGAAGGCAGAGTTCCGCTCAAATCTAAAAACTGCTTCAGTGTATTTTTCGAGTTTGATATTAATCAGGTGAGTCCATGAACACCCACATATGAAAAAGAAGGACCATTTGAAAGTTTATCACCATTAATGTAGTGGGGCCCAAGAGAAGAGCAGGTTTTCCCTATAACCATAACATGTGAATTTATAGTATTTTTTTTAGGCCCAAATCGTTCATAAAAAGATGAATCCTATTAAGTAGTTTATGTAAGTTTATTCCCATTCTTGAAATTAGCACACAGTCATCAGTGTACAGGAGAGCAGGTAGCTTACTGAAGCCCCGGTGGGACATTGACCTTTCTGCATTAAGAAAATGTTCAAGATCATTTCTATAAATAAAACATAAAAAAGGGCCAGTACACACCCCTGCCTTACACCCTGATTCATTTCAAATGACGACTCGTCGCTCCATCATGCGTGGAGGCAAGGAAATTAACCAAGGCAGGATCATAACCCATGTTCAAAATCTTGGCCCAGGTTTCCCTCTGACCACCCAGTCAAATGCAGAGGTTAAATCCATGACACTAAAGTGGATCATACCGCTCTTGGTCATGGTATATTTGTAAATAACCAGGTAGATATTGAGACATTACTCCAGAGTGCCCAAACCCTGTCTAAATCCATACTGAATTTGAGAAAAACATCCCTTCTCAGCTACCCATGTTTCGAGATGGTCAAGAAGGGTTCTCCCCATAAACTTGCTGGTAGTATCTGTTAAGGAGATGGGGCGGTAGCAATGGCGGTCAGACCAATTACCATTTTTAAAGATGGTATTATATGAACACAGCCAGGATTTATGAGGACCCTCAATCACCCCACTTCACAAGATGTTAGTCAGAAGCAGCATCCACAGATCAGGTTTATCTAAAAAGAGGTCCACTGGTACTCCATCAGGGCCAGGGCCCTTATTTGTCTGAGTGCTATTTAAAGCACAGGCAACTTTGCTACAATACTTGGGACAATCTCCACACTATCATCTAACAGTGTAGGAAGACACCACTCAAGGTAGCTATTGGCTCAATCATTACAGCTGTGTAGCTTGGAAATATGTTCAAGCCATCTGTGTGGGGGTGACAATATCTATCTGTGTGTTGTAAGCATCTTTAAGGAAGGGATTATTTAAAGTCTTTAAGAAGAGAGCAAAGTGCTTTCTTTTGGCAGGCCTCATATAGTTTTCTCCAGGCTTTGGCTCTGATGTATTTTTTCAGTTGTGTGATAGCTTGTTTACGCACTATTCTGCACTCTCTCACACAGGCCTGGTCTCTCAGGGTTTGTTTTAAATCATGCAAAAGTATCCTTTGCGCTTCGGAAGAATTTCTATCGAACCATCGGTGGGGCCTACCTCCACCCTCCTTTCAGCATTGAGCTGGAAGGAGGTTAACAATTGACTGACAGATTCCCTTGAGTGCCTCTAACGAAATCTAGGGCTTCAGCTGATCATACAAACAAGTTAGGACCTTAGGTGTATTTAACAGTTGCTTAAGAAGATGGCGCGAGTCCACTGTATCCCATTTACAGAAGACTCCCTTATTTGGATTATAAGATAATATGGTGTTAAGAACAGCCAGGGGTTGATTAGTCTTACCAGTATCAATTTACACACATAGGGGGTAATGATAACTGAGGCAATTTGGGTAGATTACATGGAAAATGTTATCTGGGCTACAGAACTGAGACAATGCTATAAACTCTATTAGTCTGGCTGTGCCTCTTCCCAGGAAGGAAATAAGCTCATTGTTGATACCACTAATAAGCTCTACTGTTAGGTACAGGGACAGCATGCCCAGAATCGAGTTGAATATTTTCCTGCAAGGGGTATGTTCAAAATTAGAAGATACCTTGGATGCCACCCAGACTGCCACAAACCACCATGTCTGGTACATGACAGAGTCTGCAATTAAAATCACCTCCCCAGATTAAAAAGTAATGTGAACTAAAATCATCAAGAAGGTAATTTAGGCCTTTTATTTATACTTTTTGACGCAAACCTGCGCTAGCACAGGTTTGCATCAAAAAATATAATACCGGTTAGCAACATTCCAGGACACCAGCTGGGCACCATATTTAAGTAATGGCGCAAGCCGGCGCTACGGTCTGGTTAGCGTCAAAATACATGACACTTACCTGGTAGGGGAGGCGTAGGGAAAACTGGAGGTTGTGAGGCAAAGAATGGAGCTAGTCAGGTTAGAGTTAAAAAATGACTCTAACCTGACTAGCGTCATTGTTTTGACTCACAACCCCCAGAGTGGGCAAAACTCTGCCAACTCTGCTGGCAGAGCAGAACTCTTCACCCATTCCTAGTAGACACCAATATGTTCAACACTAGACCCTCTTGGTGGAAGTGTTGTGGAGGTCTGATTTAAAAGTTCACTGTGATACCCTCACATCATTTTAGTTGATCCTCTGGAAACACCAGGGAATTAGGTATAGTAAAAATAATAACACTAAAAACATGGGAACAAATGTGCAGGCAGCAATAGTGAGGGAGGAAGCTCACTAAAGAGTAGCACATTGACAATGCCTACTATCCATGAAAAGTGTTTAAAGACCAAATGTAAGGAAGCCCCACTTTTAGCTCAAGTGAATACCATGAAGAAGCATCTCACTTTATGTGGCTAAGGTTCAACATAAATTGGGATGTTCGGGACAAAAAAACATAATATCCAGAATCCATGGCAGGTAGACTTCGGTCCCCATGGCTACAACATTTGTATTTATATTTACTTAACTAAGAGCAAAGACATATTGTAGTCAAAACACAATGCACACCAACTGCTACCCACTCACATCACAGACCCACACCTCATCTACTTTTCTGTTTTCCTCACAATTCTCACTACCTCACTGTCTCATCCACCACTACCATGTCCCCACAAAAACATCCACATTTCACTGATGATGAGTTGAGGGTCAAGGTGGCTGGAATTATCAGAGTAGAGCCATACCTTTTGGAGCAAAGGTCCAGCAAACATCAATAGCCAGGAAAATGTAGTTGTGGCAAAGGAATGTTGACAGGGTGTATGCTGTAGGCAACTGCCCACACACAAGGGAAGACATCAGGAAGAGGTAGTACGACCTCAGGGGGAAGGTACAGTCCAGGGGTGCCAGGCACCAGCTTACGGTCCACAACGCTGGCGGCGGACCCCGACCTCCTCCCTAACAATTGACATCATGGGAGGATAAGGTCTTGGACATCCTGCATCTTGAGGGACTGATAGGAATACCTGGGGAAGTGGAGTCTGTTAAGTCACTACACCAAAAATGTCACAAACAGTTTTGTCTTGCATGCTCACTGATCACCTTTCCCCACGTCAATGACCAAACCATCCACCATCCCTGTATCCAAATGTCTAAATACCTCTCTCTGGCATGCTACATGTCAACTAAACTCACCTGGGGCCACAGTGTTTGTGTATGGCATGTGAAGTACAGAGACTGACGACAGCACTACAACTCCTAGCATGGATTGTTTCACCTGTAAGAAAACCATAACAGTGTACTACAAGAGAAATTACCTTGCATGTTAAACTAACAATTAATAGAACCCCCTAAATGCTACACAATTGAATAGTCTATGGCAATGACAGCAATTCTATGGCCCACTACCAGTACTATGACAAGCAAAACAGAGCCACAACTGTGTTCCCTAGTCATCTGGGGGAAAACTATAGAGGAAGCTGTATGTACTTGCAGTATACCCATACAGATACCCATAAAAATTGGAACTCCCATACTGTTGGCTATATGTGTTTCCATTATACCTTGTGCAGCTGTTACTTGGCTCAATTATGCCATACAACATACTAGGAGATAACTTTACATTGTCGTTACTTAGACAATATATGAGTCAATCAACAGTCATCTAACCACCAAGATACTCCAAAAGCTTGGAGCATGGTGTATGCAACTGGAAATCTCAGCGTCCCACATACCTCTAACTCAGATTTTGAAGCAGCTGTCATTGTCATATCATGTAAGGGCTTTGTGTGCATGTCACATTGCATGTCCAGTAGTCAAACTTAAATTTCACTTGTTGCATTACTTTCAGCAACTGTGTGTTCCACGTTTCCTACAGGTAACCTTGCTATTGTCACCAATGGAGAGGGCCCCAGACACTGACACTACTCCTCTAAATGAAGGCCCCAGTGAGGAAAACTCCCCTGTATGTTTGGACAATGAGGACGAAGCTGGCCCATCAGGGACACCTAGTTAGTCAACAACTGTGGGCCTCACCCTGCCCACATCGACTCCTCACAGCCATGTTGCATCTGCATCACAGTCAACCATACGCCCCCCAAACCTGTGTCTCAAGGCCAGTCTTCTATTGTGTGCCCCCCAGTACATGTACCCGAGTCTTCTGTCATAAACCCAAACAATGATGGACCTACAACCAGTGGGAGTGGGCAAACTCTGCCAGGAGCATAAAAGGCACATGGGGGTAGGGTGCATGGGAGGGATGGTGTGGGCCAGAGGGTCGGACACAACCAGCCAGGAAACCATCACCCATATCTTAGGAGCTTACCAATAATCCCAAGGTGTGATGGACCAGGTACTGACTATGATGGGGGTGATCAGACAGCTGCAGAGGGACAACCACCAGGAAGTCATGCAGCAGTGGCAGGCCTAAAATGCCCACCTGGCATCCATTGCTGGAGTGCCAAGAGACATGAATAACACCCTGAGTAGGTTTTGTATCCAACAGCTGGCCTTTGTCACTAGCAATGAAACACCAACCCAAACTATATTTGTGGCAGCCAGTGGAATGGAGGCCCTACCAGGGGAAGGACATGCCTCAGACACCCCACCCTACGCAAACATGGACATCCACACAAACATCCTGGATGAGCAGATGCCAAGTTCAAAACCACTGCCAGGAAGTGAACCTCTACTGATTGGTCCCCCTTGTGTGGCACACATGCACCCTGTTGACTGTTCTGACACCTGTCTCCATTTTCCTATGGTACTAGAGCACTGGACTAGTGTTTCTAAATGGTGCAGCAACTACCCTGATGATTTCATCCACCATGACTGAACCATTTGCTGTTTATTTTGTGTTATTTGTGTTAAATTTCACTCAATTAGCTGTGCACTCCCTAATAAATACCACTTCACCACAGATCATGTGTTACAGTTTTTTATCAACTATATACAACTGTCATGTATGACAAATCCTGCACAAAAGTGTTTCTCTCAAGTGCAAAACCTTTGTCATGTTCATCACACATGTACTGTATTACAGCTAGATATTGCATTGACTAATCATATTAGACATTACTCAAATCACTTGAATTGCAGTTTCCCACATCTAGATTGTGAGAATGTCAATTATCACACCGAGAAGTACTGCTGCTAACTTCATGTTACAGCATATGTGCCACCGACTCCCAACCCACAGACTACTGAAGTTAGGGAGATGACAGTCTATCACTATTCCTGGAGGCAAACATATTGCTTCATTATTAGCTAAAGCCTTATCACATACCCCTACCATAGCTCCCAAATTAACAGACCCCATGAAACAGACAGAGGTCAGTACTAATGTCCCCAGTCATGGAACCTTCCACTTACCATGGTTAGGTAACTACAGGCTTGCCACCCACCTATGTCAGTCTTCAAGCACATGCACATTGGTCTCCAAAGAGGAAACACACTGACAGCTACAGACAAGTTAGTTCTCATCCAACACTAACCATCATGATGTTAGACGGTATGGGTATCACATTATGACATGTCTGAAACAAATGAACACACATATGGCGCCATTGGCCCCACCTCCAATACCAAACAGGTCTTTAGTGTGGAATAGGACACTACCATCCCACTTTCCTGACAGTTTGGACATAGAACTCACACACCACAAATCTCATGCGTGGCAGTACCTGGTTCAATCCATGTTCACTTCATCTGTCAGCCTGCACATCCCAACTGCCTGTGACACTGTCTGATATTGCCAAAGCAAGGGTAAGCCACAAAGTCAATCTGAAATCTGTAAATGCCAAAGATAAGGTATAGGCCACATTGATACATATACATAACACAGCCAATTAAAATATAGATATGTAACTCTGATTGTGCATTGTGTAAAACATAAACTAGTTGTAATAGAACATTTTATTAACAAGTTAATTAAAATCAATGCTAATTTGAGAAATAATCACATAATCATGGCAAATAATCACTCACACATGCTCTTAAGTTGAACTTTAAGTACCCAGAGTATAAAAACAGTCCCCAATTATTAAAGTTGATTGATGTTAACGTTTAATTAGGCACTATATAATAAGGTAACCCCATCAGCTTATCTGGACAAAACCTTTTCTTAAAATTTTAGATGATAAATGGGAACTTAAGTTCAAGCACTCGCTTACAGCCAAATATAAAAAGACCAACCAAGCCATATCTAAAGTGGACAGTGCATCCTATTTACTAAACGTAAAATACAATCAGTTTCAAAATCACAATTTTTTTTATTAAAACTTGTTTATCAGTCTAAACAATTTAAACTCACCAATCGTGCCTACTAACCCTTCAACTCTTAAAAGACGGCTTTTGTTTCCTCCATCCACCCACTATACTAAGGTTTGCCAAGTGTAAACTTAGACTATGTTTATTACATGTCTCTACACAAATCGATGTAACAATGTTCATGCATATCCGAGTCATGGGCTTTGGAACCACTTATGACCTCTCTGATGGTCATATCAGACATATCAGACATTCCTAACCTCACTAATTCCCCATTGATTCACTTTAATTACATTATATCACATTCCTTACGTCAGCTGAAGTACTGATTGAGGAGATCAGCACTCATATCTCCAGCTCTATCCTCATCATGCTTATCCTCACTTGGCAAATCTGCATTTCCACTTGCAGGACCTGCTGGCTCACCCTCCTCTGGTATGAATGGTATCTGATGTCTCAGGGTGAGGTTGTGGAGCATGCAGCAAGCAACATTCATTTGACATACTTTGTTGGGTGAGTAGAAGAGGGATCCTCCAGGCCTATCGAAACAGAAAACTCTTGCCTTTAGGAGCCCAAAAGTCCGCTCCAGGACATGCCTTGTCCTTCCGTGGGCCTCATTGAAGTGGACTTCCCCTGGCGTGGTTGGGTACCTCACTGGTGTCAACAGCCAAGGACGGTTTGGGTAGCCAGAGTCCTCTGTAAGAAATAGTTACAACAAGCCTAACATAAATCTTGTACATCCACGTATCTGGCAGCAGGTATATGTTGCAGACACACATGACCTATGTGACTTACTAACCAGCCAGGTCTTCTCTGTGTATATTTGTGTCAACAGCTGTGGGATATTGCTGTTCTGCATGATGAAGGAATCAAGGGCTGAACCCGAATACTTTGCGCTAACTTGTGAAATGTAGAGGTGAGCCAAATAGACCACATGGACATTGATGGAGTAAACGTTTTTCCTGCTCCTATACCTGTTCATTGGCATTTGTGGGAACCAAGGCTACATGGGTGCCATCTATGGCTCCCACCAGATGTGGAAGGTGCCCCAAAGCATAATCATCAGCCTTTACATGGGCCAAATTTTCATGTTCTGGAAACCTGATGTAGCTGTCCAAGTGTTTCAACAATGCAGACAGTACAGTCTTCAAGACCATACTGAACATAGGCTGATATATGCCTGCGGTTAGGGCCACTGTATTTTGACAGGACCCAGTGGCCAGGAAGTGCAGCACTGACATGACTTGTACAATGGGAGGTATGCTATTGGGATTACAAATGGCAGGCGTAAGATCTGGCTCCAAATGAGGGCAGAGATCTTTGATTGTCTGCCTAGCCAAGCGGTAGATTTGAATCACATGTCGCTCCTCCACGGTCTGCAGGTCTTCTAGTGGATGGTACACTGGAGGCTGTCTTGCACCTGAATGTGTGTGTATCACACAATCTGCACAGCACAAGTATAATCACACCTACGTCACATATAATGCTACTTACTGACCTAAGAAACTGTGAAAAAGTTGTAATCAGCACATACCTAGGCAACATTTGGTTTATTTCGGAATTCAGATCCCCTAACACCTATCATGTTCTTTGAATGGGGGAACACGTCACTGAAAGTGAATGTGACATTAACTTACTTAACATGTTGCAAAAACTTGGTACATCTATACCATTTACAGATTGCCATTACTCTGCACACAATACTGTTTCATGTACTTTACTCAGGATATATCTATTTAACATCCTCTACATGATACATTTCTACATGTTTGCATAAAGACAGCAGCGAACAGAATGTCGTAGCTATATTTCACAGCTAGTGACACACCTTTCTAAAACTTATTGCTCTACTATGAGCCTTAAAATGGCAGCTGCCTGACCTACAGTACTGGACATTAGGAAGCTTACTCTACCAGCGGATGTCATCATGGCGGTAAGCGGATACAACCACAGTTGACATTGCCATTGGAACACATTGCTGCCATGGCGGACTTGAGCCAATGGCGAAGTCTGCCAGCAGTTACAGGACTGTATGTGGAGGATGTGACCACCATCTCAAACTTCATCCATCACTTGACTTCTGATACTGCTGCCAGCAAGACCTCCATGACCTGAGCTGCTGTGTACTGCCTACTGTAGCAATCATGCAACTTCCTCCAGGTGATAGAGCCCTGCGTTCTTATCTGATGAGCTGGACAAGCTTGTGGAGGAGGTCCTATCCCTGTATGGACAGCTCTGTGGTGCACCAGATGGGCAGAAAAGTGCATAGCAATACCAAAGTTTGAATTGCTGAGTGTATGATGATGTTCTGGAAATGTGGATGAATGAAAGATTGAGGTGATATGTGCGGGTAGATGGACATGTGCACATGTTCATGTATAGATTTTGAGTCTTGATACATAGCAGGGAGTGTGTCATATATGTACCCTGACGCATGTACAAACTGTATTACATTTTATTGGAAGATGTTGTTAAAAATACTTGAACAGATTAACTATATTTAGAGATATGCTTGTGGTCGGGTCAAATGTTTGAAGCTGACAGCTGATGCTGGCTATGCATGTTGTATGCCTGTCTCAATGTCACACATAGGCTGACTGCAAATGGTCATTCCACATAGAAGAGGATGTTGAAGGAAGTCTGTGTATGGCTCCTTGCACTTACTTTTATTTTCATCCTGCTTGTTTTGGTTTGGTGCATGTGGACATCACATTCTATTCTTGTCTGTGTAATCCATGCAGGTCAATGTTCATCAGAAAAAAGGGATTTGGCGTGCCATTGGCAAGAAAGTGCAGCCCTTGGGGGTCCACAGCCGGAGGAGCACCCACTGTCAGAAAAGGTGGGAAGACCTGAGACGCTGGGCACAGAAGATCACAGTGGCCCATCAAGGGATGTCCTCCTAAGGAGGACAGGGTACCTGTCGGACCTTGACCCCCCTAATGGCCGGCATATTGACGGTGGCCTACCCTGAGGCAGATGGACGTTTGAGGGCAGCACAGCAGCCACAAGGGAGTAAGTACAAACTAAAAACATTTTCATTCCTTTCCAGGTTAGTGTAAGATGTGAAAGAGCCTAGCCTGTGACTATGTGGTAAGTGCAAAGGGTTTCAAATTCTCCAAGGAACACATAGATGTACAGTCATCAACATTGTTACATAGGTGAGCACATTCTATTTTGTATAGGAAAAAAATACTCACCTGTTGTCCCCTCTGTAGAGAAGCATATGATGATGCACATGTGACTGTCAAAAGTGCACCACTATATAGCTTTTCATACCTTGCTGGATGTTCCTTCCCACCTGCAGGTCTATTCTCCCAATATCATGATGGTAAGTTGTCCACATCTCTGCCCTCTGTCCTTTACAATGTCCCTTGATCCTTGCCTATGTGCAACTTCGAGTCAGAGAAATTAAAGCCTTCCATACTTTTCATCAGGTTTCTGATGAGAGACAGCATCATGTGAGGCTGTGATGTCCATCTGACATTCCACATGCCATACTTGAATGATTTAATCTGAGAAGTTACAAGTAGAACCCCATAGGTATGTTAGGGATGTATATAGGCCTCTGTAATGTGTCATCTGAGTGGAAATCCGACATGTAGGTAACCATGAAAATTTGCTGGACTCATATGGGATAACATACATTGATATAAGAGCTATGAACAATAGTGACATGTTCATGTTCTGTAGGTGGGAAATGGCTACATAGCTATTTTCTTAGCCATAGTGTTGTAGCTATGATAAGTAGTCCAAGACCTCTTCTTTACAGTTACAATCAGAACAGGTTGTTGCTAACATCATGTGTACATTGTAAGGTTCTGTCTAAAATTACACTTGTGATGTGTCTTAAACATACCTTCTTTTGCTATTTTGGATATGGTTTGAATGTTTTTTGTATGGAAGCCCTTTGTTTGTGCTGACTACATTGTGGTGCAGTTGTGGTAGTTGACATACACATAGGTTGTTGGAATGGTATGTTTACTGAGGCCTTTGGCTTGCATCAAGGTGTATACCCCTATCGTGGTAGCCTCAGATGTGATTTGTGTCTCTTATTTTTAAACAAACAGATGTAAGGCTAGTCATGTTGGATGTGTGGATTGTGATGTGCCTCTCAGTCACTGGGTTTTTGATGGAATAAAAGTATGGTACGTTGAACTATGTGTCACCACTCTGCACATGACAAGTGTCCGTTGTATTGAAAAGATTGTTATATTAAGTTTGGTTGTGTGTGCTTAAATCCTCAGGGTGAAATAGACCCTTAGCGGCATATTAATACTTGTTGTGCACCAAATTGCGTCATTTTTTTATGCAAATTCGGTGCAAAACCAACTCCATATTTATACTTTGGCGCTAGACCAGTCTAGCGCAAAATTTATGGAGTTAAAGTAATTTTTTTGACATGGAAACCTACTTTGCATCAATGAGATGCAAAGTAGGCGTTACCGTGCATAAAATGACTCTATGGCCCTAACGTCATATTTATCTCCTGTGCTAAAATCACCCACGGGGGAGGATTGGTCAACATTATTTAACGCCTGGGTCAGGGCAGGCATGAGGGTACCTGTGGGTCTATTTCCATGGTGGAACACCATGGAATAAGCCTACAGGTGCCATCCCTAGGCCCCATGGTCACCCCACCCACACCAGAGGGACAGCAGAGGTTGGCGAACCCCATCCCAGGTAAGTATAGGTAAGTACAGGTAAGTATTTGTTTTATTTTGTAAGTACCATTTGGGGACCTGAAATGCCCCCCCTACATGGCACTGGGTGCAATGCCCACCAGACACCCCTTATAAGTCCCTAGTATATGGTACCTAGGTACCCAGGGCATTGGGGTTCCAGGAGATCCATATGGGCAGCAGCATTTCTTTTGCCACCCATAGATCACACAAACCCGTACTGACAGGGCTGCTCCACTTTCCACTTTCTACTTTGTTAAGGTGCCAGTGTTCTCCTTTCAATGCTGTGTGGGTGGATTCAATTTCACTACATTTTGGGACCCACGTTCACAGAGCTTTGAGAGTATTGAACAATTATAACATTCAGGCCTCTTAATGGGTAATATTTGTGTTGTTCTCATTTTATGATGCATGGAGTTGTTTCTCTCAAGCTGCTTTCACGTCCCCCACACAAACTGTCATCCTGAAACCAGGGCAATCACATGCTGTCTCTGCATTCTGGACACCTAACTCACTCTGAGTGAGGCAGCCTAGGCAGCAATCTCAGATGCCCAGCAGCTTCCATTAAGACAAAGGTTGTATGCTGGAATCTATTCTTTGCAGGGCAGGCCTGTCTTAGCACCCTATCGATTACTCACTACAGAAACACAAGGCAACTGAAGTGTTCACTCACTTACTTTGGAAGCAGCATTTGTGTTGAAATTCAAGCTTGACAGTCACTGCACCTTCATGTGTGCCCTCTAGTTTGGTGAGCTCAATCCTTTTCTTCACTCACCACAGCAAGACCCTTCTACAGTACTTTGGAAACCAGCCTAATGTATTGCAGTGCCCCCTAAAAGAAGTCTCTGGAATTGCATCAACTATACCTATTTGTTATCTCTTTTACTTCAACATGGGTTTGGTGTCCTATTTAATGACTAAAACAGTGATTGGCACACTTTGCCAACTACGGAATTTCTTTGGGCGTGCAATATATGGCAACATAATGTAAGCAAGCAAACCTCTACAGTGATATGCATGGATTTGCAAGTAGGCTTGAACCTCTGAATAACCTGCATTTCCTGTATGCTATTTGTCTATTACATATCATTTGTTGTGATTTGAATTAGTATCAATAACATTTTAAGGCCACGCAATATTTTGCACCACCAGCACCTTTTCTTTATGAACATAAATCAGTTGACAGTAGAGGTCATAGCGCACAGGAGAATGCAAAAGAATTAGAACATAGCTCCACATATGCTGATAGCTAAAGTAGCCCTGTAAAGCAACCTTAAACTCCAAATGCCACCTTAATTGTTAGCAGAGGGCCTTCCATCAACAGTTTTCTAGAATGATGTGTTATAGGTGTCGATCATCTTCACATGTTTTAGGGCAAAAACACAGGAATGCTGGAAATGCAACAGGTGTAGCTGACCAAAACGTGGTGGAGAACATTGATGACAAACTTACTGATCTGAGCCTCTCTGTTGATGTAGAGTTAGGTAGCATACATGCATTCAGCAAAACTAATAGTAAACCCACACATTCCTGTAATTATTGATGGTACAGGTATATAGTTATTCGTAGATACTGAAGCTAGATTTACTATCATATCAGTAGTGAAGTATCAAATGTTCTGGCACGAGAAGCCTCTGTTACTTCTAGACGTTACTACCACTGACTCCAAAGTAAGTAAAATAGATCTCCTTGGGTATTTCTCAGCTGACTCAGCTTTTAAGCAGAATTAAACAATAGGTAAAATTGAAGTTGACCAAAAATAAATTAACCCTTTAGATTTGCTGCATTAAACTTGCAAGAAATTGGGTTACTGGTTGAGTAGGGTGAAACTCTACTCGAGTAACAGCCACAATCCTTGTTGTGGTGAAGTCACAAGCAGATCCCAAATTAACCTGTCCTCAGCCCTCTGCTATCTTGGCACAGAGCAGTTAGGCTTAACTCAGAGGCAATGTTTAAAGCATTTGTCATAAACTTCAAACAGTAATAACATGCAAACTTGTTGCAAAAGGGAGCCTACACCAGATTTGAAGTAGATTAGAGTACATGTTAATAAATTACGTAAGACCAACATGACAAAAATGCAACCAGTAGAACTGGAGATATGCAGTTTTAAAGTTTTCAGAGTACATACCAACAAAAAGTATAAAGCTCCAACTGTGGTTATCTGGTTGCTCTGAACCAGGTCAAAGTCTCAAGTTTAGGCTGATCGCGATGAAGCACCGTCTAACTTCAGGGACCTGGATAGGCCAGCCGAACAGAGTACCTTAAATCCTGGTTGCAGAGGTCCTACTTCAAGGATTCATTGTGCCGCACCACTTGGCAGGGGAGGACTCACAGATGGCAGAGTCCAGGTGCTGGGTTCTAGGTTGTTAGAGCCTGCTGTCCCGGGGGAGCCAGCTAACTAGCCCTTTGCGTCACTCTGTGGTCCTGGGTCCAAAAGATGCAGGTCCATACATTTTTACTCAGGTGAGAGGTCAGCAGGCAGCAGGTCAGTACAACAGGACATCAGTCATTTAATGTAGCAGTACAGCTGAGTGGAAGTGCTTTCAGAGGCACATCAGTCCTTCTTCCTAGCAGAGTCTCCACAAGTCAAGAAGTATACTGAAGAGTTGGGCCCTCATTACAACCCTGGCGGTCGGTGATAAAGCAGGGTTAATACCGCCAACAGGCCAGTGGTAACAAAAATGGAATTATGACCACAGCGGAAACCGCTCAGACAGACAGCCTCTTTAACACACTGACTGCCACGATGGTATCAACAAGCACCATGGCGTTAACCGCCAACAGCCAGGCAGAAGACACTATTACCACAGGCCTATCCGCCACCTTTTCTGGGGCGGTACCAATGACATCAAAAGCACGGCAGAAACAGAACACAGAAGTCAAAGGACTCACCTTTGGAGACTCAAGGAACAACCACAACGCCATGGAGCCTGAGCTGCACATATTTCCCATGCTCGTCTACCTTTTCCTGCATTCTGAGCAGCAACGCCAGCGAAGACGACCACAGTGAGTACTGCCGCTTAGCACACAAGGGAAGGGGGAGGAAAAAGAGAGTGACACACACACGCAACACCCCCACCCCAACACCATACAGACAATCAGATGCACAAACATTACATATCCACCCCGTACCCCTCAGGAATAATGCAAGGACAAAATGATTAGAAGAAAGTGAGTGTAATACAATAAAACAACATGAATAAGTACATCAAAATACAAACGTATATACATATGTACAAATGTAGGGACACTGCCCAGTCCTCAATGTCCGTGGGCCACAGGGCCACATCACATAGGCCAAGGCCCCACCTCACTCCTGCAACAACACTGAGAGAACACTGCAGGGGCATCAGTCCGAAAATACGCAGGCACCTCAGGGGGACAAGGAATAGGAGGGGCGCCTCAGCCGGAAGATGGTACAACACCACTGGTCCTGGAGGGGGCTACATGCCCTGTGCTTGGTCCTGGGGAGTGCAAGGCCACAGTCTCTCAAGTGGGTGGTTTGCCCACTGCTTGGTCCTGGGGAGTGCAAGGCCACAGTCTCTCAAGTGGGTGGTTTGCCCACTGCTTGGTCCTGGGGAGTGCAAGGCCACAGTCTTTCTAGTGGATGGCTTCTCCACTGGTTCTGGAGGGGGCATTGTGCCCAGTGTGCTTCTTCCTGGGAAAGATGGGGTGAGTGGATGGCTTCTTCCACTGGTTCTGGAGGGAGCATTGTGCCCAGTGTGCTTCATCTTGGGAAGGATGGGGTGAGTGGATGGCTTTTTCCACTGGTTCTGGAGGGGCAATTGTTCCCTGTGATGAAGATCTCGGGGAGCACAAGGTCACAGTCTCTCACCTGGGTGTCAGACCCACATGCTTTGCAGGAGCCAGGATGCACAACAGCCCATGGAGGCAGGACTACACACAGTCTCCTGGCGTTGACTGCTGCTCAGTGGTGGCAGTGGCGGTGCTGGGGTCGGGGCTGGCAGTGGTGGGGGTGGGCTCCAGCCCATCCCCTGCAGCCTCGGATGGCTGCTTCTGGCAGTGGTGCTGGTGGTGGTGCTGGTGGCGGTGCTGGCAGTGGTGGGGGGAGGCTCCAGCCCTTCCCTTGCAGCCTCGGACGGCTGCCCACTGGGGCTGCTGGTGCTGGCAGTGGTGCTGGTGGCGGTGCTGTAGTGGCGGGGGGAGGCTCCAGCCCTTCCACTGCAGCCTCGGATGGCTTCCCACTGGGGCTGCTGCAGCTCGCAGTGGAGGGGGGAGGCTCCAGCCCTTCCCCTGTGGCCTAGGACGGCTGCCCACTGGGGCTGCTGCTCGCTGGCAGTGGTGCTGGTGGTGGTGCTGGTGGTGGTGCTGGTGGTGGTGCTGACAGTGTTGGAAGGAGGATCCAGCCATTCCCCTGCAGCTTCGGATGGCTGAACCACCATGGTTGGCGTTGGGGCTCCAAATGAGTCCCAGCACCAGGCCTCCGGTCCTTCGTGCCTGCTGGTGCAGGCCCCATTCCCTTCCTGTCAGCAGCTGGGGATTGTCCCTTGCCCTTCCTTCCTGCAGCTGGTGGTGCCTCCTTGCCCTTCCTAGATGCTGCTAGTGGTGCTTCCTTGCCTTTCCCTGTCGCAGTTGGTGGTGCCTCCTTGCCTTTTCTTGATGCACCTGGTTGCTGCCTGGTGCCTGGGATCCTCTCCCACCTGCAGTAGCTGTCAACACTACTGTGGCCGTGGACATTGGGGTGGGAAGAGGGTGAAGGTTTGGGAGTGGAGGAAGAGGAAGTGGTTGTAGGAGGTGTCTATCTGCTGTGTTTGGGTGCAGGTGCATGGGCTAGATGCTGTTGTGAGGTGGATGGCTGTTGGGTGTCTGAGTGCTTGCTTTTGTGTACTTTGGGAAGAGGGGCCACAGACACAGTGGGAAAGGACACAGGGGACGTGTGCATGGATGTCGGGGTGGTGACTGCCAGTGAGGGGCGTGTAGTGATAGGTGTGATGGTGGTAGTGGATAAGAATGTAGTACATGCAGGTGTGAGTGTAGACACAACTGGGAGGGAGGTGTACGAAGAGGAGGAGGGGGACACAGCGGAGGCAGTGGATGTTGGTATGTCTGCATCTGGATGGTGTTTGTATGAGTGCCTGTGGGATGATGGGTGGTGCTTGTGTTTGCCTCAACCACTCCTGTGTGTTGTCCTGGGTGCATGCTAGTCTGCCTGTGTGCTTGGGATAGGTTGGAGTTGAGGGGAATGGGATTGGGCAGAGGAAGTTGGAGGGGGGGCTAGAGACAGGGACAATGGCTGCGATCAGGGAGGAGGCCAGAGCCTGGATTGATCTTTGTTGGACCGTCATGCCAGAGTGAATGCCCTCCAGAAATGCATTTGTTTGTGGTAAATGGGCTGCAAGCCCCTGGATGGCGTTCACAATGGTTGACCACCCAAGAGAGATGGATCCCAGGAGGTCAATAGCCTCCTCACTCAGGGCAGCAGGGATAACTGGGGCAGTGCCTGAGGTGCCTGGGGCGAAGGAGTTGCCCTGCCTCCTGGGTGAGCGGGCACGGGAAACACGCTGAGGGGCTGCTGGGAGGGTGGTGCAGGTACGGGGTGGCGGCTGTACCTGTAGTTGAGGTGGGCACAGAGGTGTCCACCACTACCAGGATCCTTCCATCGGAGGAGGTATCACTGTCAGAACTTTCCCCTCCAGTCTCTGCCGTGGTGATCCTCTCACCCTCCATCCCACTGGTGCCCTCACCGTCGGTGGATTAGGCCTCCTGGGCCCTGTGGGATGCAGCTCTCGCTGTTGCCGGTGTCTCTGCTCCTCCGCCAGATGATGCTAATGCACATAAGGACAGGGTGACAAAACAAAAAGGAGGGCCAGAGATTAAGGATACCCTTGGTCAATGGTGGCAACAACACCACCGTTGGCATACACAACACACACACACACAGGGAAAAGCCCTACGCACTAAGCAAAGCACTAACATTCACAATGCTAGTCACCAGCCCATGGACAGGGATACCTAATGCCAATTGCAGCATACCTGAGACCCACAGACACCTGCCCAGTAGTGGATGCCTATGAGCTTGGTTGGAGGAGGTGTACATCAGACCCTGCCCAACATGGGCTCTACCCTGCAATGTCCGGCCTGGCCTAGGGACACCCACAGGCCCACACCTGCCATCTGGATGCCACCCCACCACATGAAAGTAGTATATTGGGGTACTGTACTTACTCCCTGTGATGCCCCCAAGCACCCATCCAGCTCCGGATAGGCAAACGCCAGCATGCGGGCCATCAGGGGGGTCAAGGTTCGACAGGCACCCCTTCCTCGTTGAGAGGCCATCCCCAGCTGGGCCTCCACTGTCTTCTGTGCCCAGTGTCTCAGGTCCTCCCACCATTTCCGACAGTTGGTGCTCTGCCTGCCGTAGACCCCCAGGGTCCGCACGTCCTTGGCGATGGCATGCCATATGCCCTTTTATTGATGGGTGCTGACCTGCAGAGAAATACACATGGGAAAAGTTAGCAGTCAGACCGTCCAGCCTGTTACACTCATGGCCCACCATAGCCCTCACATCCCCTTACTCACAGACATTGCCCACCATACATGCAGCACACTGCCCAGGGTCCTTCCACCAACCCCCCCCCACATGAGGCCCTCACCCACAGCACTCCATGCATTCATGCCACATGCATCTTCTCACAGTGTGCTCTCCATTTGGTCTGGAGGCCCATACAGCATTTGGTACTGGGGTAGGACCCCATCCACCAGTCTCTCCAGCTCCGCAGCAGTGAAGGCAGGGGCCCCTTCCCCAGTGACACAAGCCATGTTTGGTTCCAGACACAGGTCACAGCAGCACTTCCAGTGTAGGTCCTCTCCTGTTGAAGGTCAGGTAGCAAGTGAGTGAACAGATGGAAAATGGCCGTCGCGTCCGCGGCGGTGCGTACCGTCACTGCCGGAGTACAACACCATTGGCCACTGTAACCCATAGGGCCCAATGGTATCCCATGAGGAATTGCACAGCGGTTCTTGACCGCCTCCCCCAACGGCGCATGACTTCAGCGGAATTACCTCATTTCCACCTGTCCCTCCATACAGGACAGACAGACGCCATTTCAGGGGAGGGCATGCCATGGCACCTAACTGCGTCACAGTACACATAGGCACCATTTTGGCCTATCCAACAATATACTTTGACAGTCACAACATGCTATGCAGTGTAGTGTTTGGAAATATGGAATACTGACCAGCTGCTCACCATTTGTCCCCTAGTTTGCAACCACTGCGGATGAATAGGAGATGGAGACATCCCCCTGTGTACAGGCCACTGGTGGACTTGGCAACAATGGAGGACAGGCACATTATCCTCACCTATAGACTGGACAGGTCCACAATCACACAGCTGTGTGCCCAACTGGAACCTGACCTGATATCTGCTATCCGCCAGCCCACAGGGATCCCCCCCTCTTGTGCAAGTGCTATCAGTACTCCATTTCCTGGCTACTGGCTCCTTCCAAGTGACAGTGGGCTTGACAGCAGGAATGTCTCAGCCAATGTTCTCAATAGTGCTGACTTGAGTGTTGGCTGCCCTGATTAAACACATGCGCAGCTACATCGTTTTCCCCCAGGTGGAGGATTGGGCCACAGTGAAAGCAGATTTCTATGCAATGGGACATATTCCCAACATTATTGGGGCAATAGATGGTACACATATTGCATTTGTCCCCCCTGGAGAAATGAACAGGTGTTCAGAAATCGAAAGAGCTTTCACTCCATGAATGTGCAGATAGTGTGTCTGGCAGACCAGTACATCTCCCATGCCAATGCAAAGTATCATGGGACTGTGCATGACGCCTTTATCCTGAGGAATAGCAGCATCCCATATGTGATGGCTCAATTCCAGAGGCACAGGGTGTGCCTAATAGGTGAGCCCTGGTTCCCACCCAGTAGGTGTGGGTGTATGGGTATGGTGTGGGCCCTAAGGGTCATTGTGTGTCTAACAGTTGCCCCTCGATATTTGCAGGTGACTCTGGTTATCCCAACCTCTCAGGGCTACTGACCCCTGTGAGGAATCCCCGGACAAGGGCAGAGGAACGTTACAATGAGGCACATGGGCGAACAAGAAGAATAATATAAAGGACATTCGTCCTCCTGAAGGCCAGGTTTTGTTGCCTCCATCTAACAGGTGGATCCCTGTACTACTCACCCAAGAAGGTGTGCCAGATCATCATGGCATGCTGTATGTTGCACAACCTTGCCTTTTGTCGCCCGGTGCCTTTTCTGCAGGAGGATGAATCTGAAGATGGACATGTAGCAGCAGTGGACCCTGTGGACAGTGAAGATGAGGAGGCAGAGGATGAGGATGAGGACAACAAAAATGCTATAATATGACAATAATTCCAATGACACACAGGTAAGACACTGTAATTTCACTTTACATTGACAGTTTTATGTTTGACATTGTAACTGGCAGGCTGATTTTCCCACTTCGATGGCCACTTACTGTACCCTTTGGCATCTCTATCTTCAGATATTTGTGCTCCACTATTGCTCCTGGTGTGTTGACTGCAGCCAACTACAGGTAATTTCTATGTATACATTAATGTACAGTTGTATTGCAGTGTTTAAAGCTTGTTAACCAAATCCATAGTTCAATCATTTGACAGACTCCATACTTGTATTTATTCAAATGGTGTTTATTTAAGTGCTAATAAGTAGAGGGGTGTGTGCAATGGGCTGGGGTGATGGTGGAGAATGTCCAGGTAAGAGTCCAGTCTATTTGTATCACTGTGCATTGTCCAAGGGGGCATAGGAAGTTGAGCAATGGCACTTCAAGGTGGACAGGGTGACAGAGTGGGACACAAGGGTGACAATCAGGAGAGTCTTATTTCCTGGTGGGGTGTTGGCAATAGGCTCTGGCTTCTGCCTGGATCGCAGGGACCGTTTGTGGGGTGGTTCTTCTTCTGCAGGGGGTAGGGTGCTGGTAGGTCTGTTGTTCCAGTGGCGGGGCCTCCTGTCCTCTAGCGGCAGTGGAGGTGGAAGGCTGTTCATCGGTTTGGCTAGTGTCAGGGGCCCGCTGGTGTGCCACTGTCTCCCTCATGGTGTTGGCCATGTCTGTCAGCACCCCTGCAATTGTGACCAGGGCGGTGTTGTTGTCCTTCAAGTCCTCCTTGATCCCCAGGTACTGTCCAGAGTGGCTGTCAACACTGTGTGCCTCTTCTGGGGGGATAAGAGGGCTGGATGCTGCTGACACCTCCTCTCTGGTGACATTGGGTGGGGGAACTGTGGGGATGTAAATGCAGTGTTATTGTTTCTGTGTCTGTCATCTTGTGCATGGGTGTGTTGCCCTCTATGGATGTTATTGCCCTGTCAGCTTTGCCTTGTGTGAGTAGTTATTTTGTGGGCTAGGTGATTCTCTCTATTGTGCATGCGTTAGTGATGGGTGTCCATGCAGGCCTGTGATGGGGGTCCGTGCATTTGGGTTACATGTAGGGCTTGGTATTGGGATGGGTGGATTGTGATGGAGGGGTGTGTGCGAGGTGGTGGAGTGATGGGAGTGAGGGTAAGGGTGGGGGTTTGTGATGGCATGCAGGTAGGGGGGTGATAGTAATAGAGAGTTGACTCACCAGAGTCCTGTCCTCCTACTCCTGCCAGGCCCTCAGGATGCATGATTGCCAAGACTTGCTCCTCCCATGTTGTTAGTTGTGGGGGAGGAGGTGGGGGTCCACTGCCATTCCTCTGTACAGCTATTTGGTGTCTTGCTGCTGTGGAACGCACCTTCCCCCGAATGTCGTTCCACCTCTTCCTGATGTCATCACTTGTTCTAGAGTGCTGTCCCACGGTGTTGACCCTGTCCACAATTCTCTGCCATAGCTCCATCTTCCTTGCAATGGATGTCTGCTGCACTTCTAATCCGAAGAGTTGTGGCTCTACCCTGATGATTTCCTCCATCATGACCCTTAGCTCCTCCTCAGTGAACCTGGTGTGTCGTTGTGGTGCCATGGGTGTGGTGTGGTGTGAGTGGTGTGGGTAAGGGTATGTGAGGTGATGTGTTGGGGTGTGTGATGTAAGGTGCATGGATGGTGTATAGGTGATGGTGGTGTGTGGCTGTGGTTTTGTCTGTGGTCTTGCTATCTCTCTTGTGGCAGTTGTTTTTAGTCATGAAGGTTTGTGGGTAATGTGGGTGTGTGTTTAATAGTGGTATGGGTGTGTGGGTGTGGTGTGTGTGTTTGGGTGTCAGGTGTGTGTTATTCAAATTGTCCAATAAAGTGTTGTTTTGTATGTGTGTGTGTATTTTGAGTGTGGTGGTATGTAGCGCCAATGGTTTGCCGCCATTGAATGTCTGCTGCGGTGGTTCGGGTGTCATAATGCTGTGGGCGTAGTTCTTTTGGCGTAACGGTGTGGATTTTGCCACTGCCAGTTTATCACGGACCTTTAGGCTGGCGGACTTGTGTGTGTGGCTGTATAGTGACGGATTGCTATGTGTGGGTCATTATATGGGTGGCGGTAATCTGCTGCAGCAGCAGTATGTTGCCGGCAGTCAGCATGGCGGTAAGAGGTACTTATGCCAATGTCATAATGAGGGCCTTGGTGTCTGAGGTCCTATACTTATAACCAATTCTACCTTTGAAGTGGGAGATTCTTCTAGCAGTGTTCCTTTAAAGTGCACAGGTGTCCTGCCTTCCTGGTGATGGCTCCAAACTACCTATAAGGTGTATGTATTCCTTTGTTTGGAGGCAGGACACAGCCTATTCAAGTGTAAGTAGGGCTGTGCCCAGCTTCTCTCTCCTATCCTGACCATCCAGGCACATCTAGGGTCTGTGAGAATCTGACTAGGAGGAATACACACAGCCAAACTGTCAACAACACCCAATCATGTGACCCAGAGTCAGTCTGCAGGCACAAAATGTCTAAGGCCAGAAAATGTCATCTTTCTAAATGCAGCATATTCTGAATTTTAATTTAAAATCAGACTTCACCTTGAGAGAGATTTTTTTCATTACAATTCTAAAGTCACCAAAGATGGACTAATTACCTGTTCCCATTTAGAAGTTATAGGTTATTAAATATAATATGGTGGTTCTAATGTTATCCTGTGGGAGAGGTAGGCCTTGCAGTAGTGAAAAATAAATTCACTACTGGGACATATAAAGCTCAAGAGCTACCCGAAGGATGATATATGTACTAAAAAGAAAGGTTTACACGGGTGGGCAGCGCAATCAGTGCTGAATGCACACTGATACCATTTATTTAAGACCCTGGGATCATGTAATACCACTTTACTAGGGTCTTATTTGTAAATTACATATGCCAATTAGGTAAGCCAATGTTATCTTGTTTTAAGGAGTGAGCACATGCCCTTTAGCGCTGGTTAGAAGTGGTAGCAGCGGTGAAGTGTGCAGAGCCCTAACCAGCTGAATTGAGATCAGCAAAAGTGGAGAAGGAAGGTGAAAAGTTTCAGGAAGACCACCGTAAGGCTGACTGGCCTAATAAAGCTTGTTTGAGAATGGTGATTAATCCTGATGAGGAGTTTCCTTTATCCTTAGTTTATATCAAGTATAATTGACTTCAGAAATTTAGTGAAAGATAAAAAAAATTGCACATGCTATCAAGATGAAACAGGATCGTAATCTAGGTTAACCTTGCTAATGTTCTGCACGGCATAGGGGAAGGATTGCCCAAAATATGTCAAAGATCCAGCAATAAGACATTATCAAACCTGTGGATGCCCTGTTGTGGCTGTACGTGTTTTGAAAAAAATCTACATTGATTTACTATGGGAAGAAATGTTTCCCCTTCAGTGCATTGAAGATCTCATAACCACTGTGGGTCAAGTCAAATGGTTCAAATATTATTCCTTGCTGCAGCACATCTTCAGGTGGAAATTGATGTGGAATCTCAACACTTAACATTGTTAATATATTACAGACTATTGGAGCATTTCAGTTCTATCACATGCCATTTGATGTGACCATACCAGCCTCTGTATTTCAAGAAAACAATGCTTAAATTGGATAAGAGGCAGAGCAATGTAGTAGTTTCCAAAGATGAAATTTAGATTTTTCTGAAAACAAAATATTTAAAGTCTTACTGAGTGTTTTAGTAAGACAAGAAATTGCTTAAGAAAAGGCTAAGGGGCAGATTTATGGAAAGTGGTGCTGCACTGAGTGCAACACCACTTTCCCTGCGCCCCTTAGCAACCCCCTACAGCCACCAGTTGTGCGCTGTATTTAAAATATGGCGCACCATGGCACAGGGTAGGGAGCAATAGCATCATCTTTAATTATGCTATTGATGTACTCTGCAGGAGTAGTGCCAAAATATTGGTGCTACTACTCCAGAGTAAATAGGACCCCATTCTAAAGAGTGGAAGGCTCCTTTTAAAAGTGCTGTAAAAAAATGTCATCAGAAAATCTCATAGATTTCTTTACAATATTTTTCGGGCCCCCCTAAAGGGGGAACTCCCCCTTTGCATACTTTATGCCTGAAGCAGGCATAATGTAACACATAGGGTTCCAGGGTGGCGCAATGCATTCATTGCGCCACCATGTAAATACATTAACTTCAGAATAAATGATGTTAATGTTGCGCAAGGTGTCGCTAAACATGCCCCTAAATTTATTTAGTTTACTCAGTGTCAAATGATTTTTGATTTAATGGAACAGTGTATAACCCAGCTCTAGCACTACTACCCTATGTAGAAGGTTGAAAAATGTGTGTCACAGTTTATGTAGGTGCTTACAGCATGGGGGGATTTCTCTCTTAATATCATGACTTTGGTGAAGTTTCAATTGGTTTTAATTGGTTTTGCTGATAGAACTCTGACCTCAAAAACCAAATACATCTTTGTGTTTGGGGCATGGAAAAAATCAATCCAAGCCTCTGAGGAGGAGCATTCATTCAGAAGACCGACCATCGTCATTCAGTCGATATTTTAAATGGTGAGAAAATAGAAACGGCTACAGCAAGTTTGGGAATACTAGTCCCTAAGCTTTTAGATTCAACATCACGGTAATGTGATGTATGAAGCAGGAGAGAAAAAGTCGAGATTACCATCTATTTATAACTTTTCTAAAAATTAGATTGGAGAGCGCATTATCACTAAAGTGTACGATTGTGAAGTTTGCGCTGACATTAAAGAGTTGTGTGATAAATAATGTTCAGATGTTGATTTCGTGGAAGTTATGAATTTGTGTTTTCTGCCTAGTCCAAAGAGAAAATAATGAGGGTGACAATGCAATCATTTGTAAGGTTGCGATGAGTTGCCCTTGTAGAACTGTATATTGTTGAGAGGAGGTAATATAATACCAACCATCAGCTTTATCATTTTAGAATTTGCCTACTAAGGTAATCTGGGGGTGAGTGTCACCAGGAGGAAAATCATAAATAGTTTTTAGTGGCCTTGTATGGGTGGTGAAGTAGAGAATTTTGTGTGGGAATGAGTGCAATGCGAGTTTGATAGCTAATATTTGGTCAATGCTGCCCCCATCACTATTACTGACATTAGAGATTTTCAAATAGTGGGG
Organism: Pleurodeles waltl; assembly: GCF_031143425.1. NCBI lineage: Eukaryota > Metazoa > Chordata > Amphibia > Caudata > Salamandridae > Pleurodeles > Pleurodeles waltl. The sequence continues at coordinate 1,070,868,885 of NC_090448.1, forward strand.
AGTTATTTTCTAGGTCCTTTTCATTCCATCCTTTCAAGGAATAGGATTTCCTTGGTTGATCACTTTTTAAACTGGAAAGAGATGAAAGGGATTACTGTACATACCGCCGAGGAGTGTATTTAATTTCTCTACTGAAATGTTTGCTAGGAGACGTACCTGAGGAGATTATTATGAATAATTGTATGAAATGTACACCAATAATTATGAATGCTTTTCTGAACATGTGTGGCATCAAATACTTTCACATGCCTCTTTATTTAATCCAAAGCCAATAGAAAAGTTGAACGATTTAAAACAGTGTAAGTTGCATGTGTGCCAGTTGCTTAGAAATCTAATGCTGATTGTGCAGATGCCACCAGCTAAATTGAGAGCAGAAATACTGGAGAAGGAAGGTGAAAAGTTTCAGGAAGACCACCGTAAGGCTGACTGGCCTAATAAAGCTTGTTTGAGAATGGTGATTAATCCTGATGAGGAGTTTCCTTTATCCTTAGTTTATATCAAGTATAATTGACTTCAGAAATGTAGTAAAAGATAAAAAAATGTGCACATGGTATCAAGATGAAACAGGATCGTAATCTAGGTTAACCTTGCTAATGTTCTACACGGCATAGGGGAAGGATTGCCCAAAATATGTCAAAGATCCAGCAATAAGACATTATCAAACCTGTGGATGCCATGTTGTGGCTGTCCGTGTTTTGAAAAAAATCTACATTGATTTACTATGGGTAGAAATGTTTCCCTTCAGTACATTGAAGACCTCATAACCACTGTGGGTCAAGTCAAATGGTTCAAATATTATTCCTTGCTGCAGCACATCTTCAGGTGGAAATTGATGTGGACTCTCAACACTTAACATTGTTAATATAATACAGATTATTGGAACATTTCAGTTCTATCACATGCCATTTGGTGTGACCATACCAGCCTCTGTACTTCAAGAAAACAATGCTTAAATTGGATAAGAGGCAGGGAAATGTAGTAGTTTCCAAAGATGAAATTTAGATTTTTCTGAAAACAAAATATTTCAAGTCTTACTGAGTGATTTAGTAAGACAGGAAATTGATTAAGAAAACACTACGGGGCAGATTTAAGTAAAGTGGCACTGCACTGAGTGTAATGCCACTTTCCCTGTGCCCTTTAGCACCCCTCTACCGCCGCCAGGTGTGCGCCGTATTTAAAATATGGGGCACCATGGCACAGAGTAGAGAGCAACAGCATCATCTTTCATGATGCTATTGATGTACTCTGCAGGAGTAGGGCCAAAATATTGGTGCTACTCCTCCAGAGTAAATAGGGCCCCATTCTAAAGAATAGAAGGCTCCTTTTAAAATTGCTGTAAAAAATGTCGTCAGAAAATCTCATAGATTGCTTTACAATATTTTTCGGGCCCCCCTAACGGGGAAACGCCCCCTTAGCATACTTTATGCCTGAAGCAGGCATAATGTAGCGCAAAGGGTTCCAGGGTGGTGCAATGCATTCATTGCGCCACCATGTAAATACATTAACGTCAAAATAAATTACGTTAATGTTGCACAAGGTGTTGCTAAACATGCCCCTAAATAATACAGTTGTAAAGAATATTGTTTTTTAATTATTTTAAAATGTGTTTTAGTTAATATATTATTTGTATATGTTATTACTGCTTGTATAATTGTAATGAATATTTTGATATATAGTTTGTCATTTTAAGTGACACAGAATTTTAAATTTAATTATAGATAGTACTTTATAGTGTTGAAAGGGTTGTTGAGTTCGTAGAGAGATAGGGTGGAAAGGTAATAAAGGAAGACATAATTATTAATTAATAAATCATTTGTTAGTAAGTTTGTGATTGATATTAATTGTGTATAATATGGAATACTCCTTTAAATAAGTATATTTTAAGTGTGGGTTGCTCTGTTTGTAGGGAGATGGGGTGATAAGTTAATTAGGTTATAATTAATTATTCTTGAAATGGATTATTAGTTATTTATTTGATTATTAATTATGTACATTATGTTATACTGAATTATGTTAGTTATGTGTTTGTTGCGGGCTGCACGGTCTCTATGGGTACGGGGTGGGAAGTTAATTAAATATATTTAATAAATAATATTTTTTATTGTTTAATTAATATTTAATTGATTAATAAATATGTTCATTGTCTAATAATTATATATATTAATTATATTTTAGGTGTGGGCTGCTGGTTTTGTAGGGTTGTTGGGTGGCATGTTAATTAAGTAATTATTAAATAATAGTTCATTAGTATTAGGTAGTTATTAAATTGTTTATAAATTATGTAAATTCCGGTATACTTATTTCTTTTTTGTAATGGGTTGCTAGCTTGTCGAGGTATAGAGTGGGATGTTAATTAACTAAATATCCATTATTTTTAAATTGAGAATTAATGACTACATTGTTTATGAATGTTGTAAATTGGTTATTATGATTTTTTTTGCTTACGCTTGAGTGGGAATGGTGTATGTATTATTCCCAGACTTAAATACATTTCTTAATATTGTTTATATATATATGCCTTTTTAATCCCTGTTTATAATTTTACTTTTATGGTATTTGTTAAAATTTTTATTTGTTTCAAAATGTTTATATTTTTTGTAAATGTCTTTTCAATGTTTGTATTTTGCTTGTTTAATACGTTATATAGGGGGTCATTACAACCCTGGCGGACGGTGTTAAAGCGGCGGTAAGACCGCCAACAGGCTGGCGGTCTTTTTTTTAGTATTATGACCATGGCAGTTACCGCCATGGTCATCCGCTGCTTCTCCGTTCCGCCCGCTGGGCTGGAGACCTGGGTCTCCAGCCCGGCAGCCGTCACAATACCGCCACCGGTATTATGACCCAGCTTACCGCCGTGGATTTCCAGCGGTATGAACCGCCATGAAATCCATGGCGGTAAGCACTATCAGTGCCAGGGAATTCCTTCCCTGGCACTGTTAGGGGTCTCCCCAACCCTCCACCCCCACCCGAATCCCTCCCCTACACCCCCACCACCCCTGCCACCCCCCAAAGGTGGCAGGGTCCCCCTCCCCACCCCGACCCCCAACATCACATAACTCACACACACACAACACGCACGCAGGCACCACCAACACACACACGCACACACACCGACATACATGCCTACATCCACACACTCAGTCAGGCACGCACACCCATATACAGACATGCACACACACATCCATACTGACATACAGACAGACATACATGCACTCATTCCTAAAACACGCAACACACCTGCAAGCATACACGCACTCACACACCCCCTCTACATACACAGACGCACACCCCCATGCACCCACACAACACACAGCACACCCCCACCCACCTCCCCTAACGGACGATCGACTTACCTGTTCCGTCGATCCACTTCCACTTCCCCGCCGCCCGCCAGTATGGCTGTTGGCGGCTCTCCGTCCGAACAAGGACGGAGAGAAGCCAGCAGTCATAATACGCCGAGCGGCAAACCGCCACTACTGGCGGTCTTCCGCACAGCGTCCCTCGGCGGTCTTGTTAAAAGACCGCCGAGGTTGTAATGACCCCCATAGTGTTTTGGAAGTTAATTGTTTATATGTTTCATAAGTGTGTGTGTGTGTCCTTTTTATAGTAGTAATCTAAATAATGCAAATAAAAATAATATAATGTAATTGTTAGAAAGTAGCCTCTTTCTAGCCTTGTTACCCCCACTTTTGGCCTGTTCGTGAGTATATGTCAGGGTGTTTTCACTGTCTCACTGGGATCCTGCTAGCCAGGGCCCAGTGCTCATAGTGAAAACCCTATGTTTTCAGTATGTTTGTTATGTGTCACTGGGACCCTGCTAGCCAGGACCCCAGTGCTCATAAGTTTGTGGCCTATATGTATGTGTTCCCTGTGTGATGCCTAACTGTCTCACTGAGGCTCTGCTAACCAGAACCTCAGTGGTTATGCCCTCTCTTCTTTACAAATTGTCACTAACAGGCTAGTGACCAATTTCACCAATTCACATTGGCATACTGGAACACCCTTATAATTCCCTAGTATATGGTACTTAGGTACCCAGAGTAATTGTGGTTCCAGGAGATCCCTATGGGCTGCAGCATTTCTTTTGCCACCCATAGGGAGCTCTGACAATTCTGACACAGGCCTGCCACTGCAGCCTGAGTGAAATAATGCCCACATTATTTCACAGCCATTTTACACTGCACTTAAGTAACTTATAAGTCACCTATATGTCTAACCTTCACCTGATGAAGGTTGGGTGCTAAGTTACTTAGTGTGTGGGCACCCTGGCACTAGCCAAGGTGCCCCCACATTGTTCAGGGCAAATTCCCCAGACTTTGTGAGTGCGGGGACACCATTTCACGCGTGCACTATACATAGGTCACTACCTATGTATAGCGTCACAATGGTAACTCCGAACATGGCCATGTAACATGTCTAAGATCATGGAATTGCCATTCTGGCATTGGGGAGACAATTCCATGATCCCCGAGTCTCTAGCACAGACCTGGGTAATGCCAAACTGCCTTTCCCGGGGTTTCACTGCAGCTGCTGCTGCTGCCAACCCCTCAGACAGGTTTCTGCCCTCCTGGGGTCCAGCCAGGCTTGGCCCAGGAAGGCAGAACAAAGGACTTCCTCAGAGAGAGGGTTTTACACCCTCTCCCTTTGGAAAAAGGTGTCAGGGCTGGGGAGGAGTAGCCTCTGGAAATGCTTTGATGGGCACAGATGGTGCCCATCTCTGCATAAGCCAGTATACAGCGGTTTAGGGATCCCCCAGCCCTGCTCTGGCGCGAAACTGGACAAAGGAAAGGGGAGTGACCACTCCCCTGACCTGCACCTCCCAGGGGAGGTGCCCAGAGCTCCTCCAGTGTGCTCCAGACCTCTGCCATCTTGGAAACATAGGTGCTGCTGGCACACTGGACTGCTCTGAGTGGCCAGTGCCAGCAGGTGACGTCAGAGACTCCTTCTGATAGGCTCTTACCTGTGTTGCTAGCCTCTCCTCCTTCCTAGGTAGCCAAACCTCCTTTTCTGGCTATTTAGGGTCTCTGCTTTGGGGAATTCTTTAGATAACGAATGCAAGAGCTCATCAGAGTTCCTCTGCATCTCTCTCTTCACCTTCTGCCAAAGGATCCACCCCTGACTGCTCAGGACGCCTGCAAAACCGCAACAAAGTAGCCAAAGACGACTACTGCAACCTTGTATCGCTTCTCCTGCTGCTTTCTCACCTGTTTCCTGGTGGCGCATGTTCTGGGGGTAGCCTTCCTCCTCTCTGCACCAGGAGCTCTGAAGAAATCTTCAGTGGGACGACGGAATCCTCCCCCTGCACCCGCAGGCAACAAAAGGCTGCATCACTGGTCCTCTGGGTCCCCTCTCAGCATGACGAGCGTGGTCCCTGGAACTCAGCAACTCTGTCCAAGTGACTCTCACAGTCCAGTGACTCTTCAGTCCAAGTTTGGTGGAGGTAAGTCCTTGCCTCCCCACGCTAGACTGCATGGCTGGGTACTGTGTGATTTGCAGCTGCTCTGGCTCCTGTGCACTCTTCCAGGATTTCATTTTTGCACAGCCAAGCCTGGGTCCCCGACACTCTAACCTGCAGTGCACAACCTCCTGAGTTGTCCTCCAGCATCGTGGGACTCCCTTTTGTGTCTTCGGGTGAGCTCCGGTTCACTCCTCTTCCAAGTGCCTGTTCCAGTACTTCTGCAGGTGCTGCCTACTTCTGTGAGGGCTCCCTGACTTGCTGGGCGCCCCCTCTGTCTCCTCATCCAAGTGGCGACATCTTGGTCCCTCCTGGGCCACAGCAGCACCCAAAAACCCTAACCGCGACCCTTGTGGCTAGCAAGGCTTGTTTGTGGTCTTTCTGCATGCGAAGACCTCTGAAAGCTTTTTCACGACCTGGGACATCTATCCTCCAAAGGTGAAGTTTCTAGCCCTCTTCGTTCTTGCAGAATCCACAGCTTCTACCATCCAGTGGCAGCTTCTTTGCACCCTCAGCTGGCATTTCCTGGGCATCTGCCCACTCTCGACTTTGTCGCGACTCTTGGACTTGGTCCCCTTGTTCCACAGGTACTCTTGTCGTGAAACCACTTTGGTTGCATTGCTGGTGTTGGTCTTCCTTGCAGAATTCCCCTATCACGACTTCTGTGCTCTCTGGGGAATATAGGTGCACTTTACACCTACTTTTCAGGGTCTTGGGGTGGGAAATGTTTCTAACCCTCACTGTTTTCTTACAGCCCCAGCGACCCTCTACAAACTCACATAGATTTGGGGTCCATTCGTGGTTCGCATTCCACTTTTGGAGTATATGGTTTTTGTTGCCCCTATACCTATGTGCTCCTATTGCAATCTACTGTAACTTTACATTGCTTGCATTAATTCCTTTTGCTATTACTGCATATTTTTGGTATTGTGTACATATATCTTGTGTATATTTGGCATCCTCGTTCTGACGGTACTCACTGAGATACTTTTGGCATATTGTCATCAAAATAAAGTACCTTTATTTTTAGTATATCTGTGTATTGTGTTTTCTTATGATATTGTGCATATGACACCAGTGGTATAGTAGGAGCTTTGCATGTCTCCTAGTTCAGCTTAAGCTGCTCTGCTATAGCTACCTTCTATCAGCCTAAGCTGCTAGAAACACCTCTTTTACACTAATAAGGGATAACTGGACCTGGTACAGAGTGTAAGTACCCCTTGGTACCCACTACAAGCCAAGCCAGCCTCCTACAGTAATATATATATGTTTAATAACAGTATGTATATCATATGTGTATATATGTATAACATAATGTTTGAATATTTATAAATTCTAGATAATATTAAATATTTGTGAGATTTCTTTAACTAACATCATATTCATAGTATATATTAAAACCTTTAAGATTCACTACTTTAAACTACATATATATAAACAATATTTCTGTATGTTGTTAACAATATTAGAGTGAAACTATATATTTTGCTAATATACTTACCATTGGAAGAATAGAAAAACAATATTTTTGATACCAATATCTTTGATACAATACTTTTTTTGCAAAATATTGTTGGTTCCGATATTATGTCACTGATCCCTTTCTTGTCATGATATGAACTGATGAACTGTTATCCAGCGGATCTAGGCCCTTGTAACAATGTTCTTCTGTGTCTCTTTGTTCGAAAAATAATTTGACAAGGAGTTGCCACACATCTTCAAAACAAAGTAAAAGAAACTTTTCGGAGCTAATCTTAAAATAGTTGTTGCTGACAAAATTGCTGCAGTGACAACAACTAAAAAGTATTAATCAATAAACCCCTTGAGAATATTAACTGCAAGAAATTGTTTCACAGAAAGGTAATTTTCCAGCTGCGTTTCCAGCTGCTTGGTTGTTTGACTCTGTGGATGGTTACACTTTCTCCAATCAAAAAACTGTACCTTTAATTGAACTCTCACTTAGCAATGAAATTGAAAGGAAACAGGCACTTTAAAATTTTAAACTTGAAACACTTTAAGAATGGTTAACTTTAGAAAATAAGATTGTGATTTAAAAAGAAACAATTGAATAAGGATCTCATTTAGAGCAACCTTTCTCTTGCATTGCCCACCTAACTTAGTTGCCCATTTGTGAACTGGTTTGCGTCACCCTTGCGTGATACAGTACATGATGCAAGAGCAACGCAAACCTTACATGTGATATTTAAAGCCACACAAGGCCACTTTGCATGGCCCTGAGTGGCTACATAAATCTGGAATGAAGCAACGCAGCGCAAATCCCTGCATTGCCTTACTCTGCCCTGCGAGGTCTTCCATGGGTATTGCATGGGTGTTTCCATGCAACTCCAATGGTCTTTTAGGCTTTTCCAGATTTACCAGAGCTGGTAGATCTGGAAATGCATCAGAAAGATATGCCTTCTCAGGTGAGGCCTAATGAGGAGAAATATCTTTCTGCATTATGCAGCACACATAGAAATTGAAATATGCCTCTCATTATTGTTTTTGTGCAGGAAGGTGTACCCTTCCTGCACAGAAACAATCCTGCATGCAAGGCAGGCCGCCTTGCACCATGGGGCAAGTGTGCCTGAATTTGCACTAGACAGCTGAAATATGGCACCACTTTAGGGAAAATTGCAAAAATGCACCGTAATGCCTTAAATACAGCACATTCCTACCCTTTCCCTGTCACGCAGTAAAGTGCAGCAAGGGGACTTGCTTAACTGCACTTGACTGCCTGACAGCAGAGCCATCACCTGATCCAACATCTGGAAGCCCTTTTCAGCACAGGCACTACTGGTGGAAATGCTGTCAGACTGGCCACTGTCAATAGTACAGATACTCTGACACCATTATCATGAGCCTTTCACCTGTCTCGCTCTGACAGGTGAACCTTGGCCGTCTCAGACAAGAATATGGCACCTTTGATCCCTGCAAGCTGGGAAATATTCCCAGTTCATATGGGGCATTAGTTGTGTTATTTTCTCAAAGCCAGAACCCTGCCCCCTCTTTGGAGACTGTCTCCAGAAATAAGAAATGTGATTACATTTCTTCCTTAATGCATTTTTGACTGCTCTGCTCAAGGAACTAGGTAAGGGCAGAAAAGAAACCACTCAACTGAGGCAAACTCTAGATTTTGTTTCTCCACCGCCCCATCCATATGGCCACCAGTCTTTAAGTGACCCCACATAGCACGTATTTGATTAACCATGTGTGCCATTTTCAGAAGCTCTAACTGTCTCCATCAACTCAAAGGAACACCCACTCCCATCAGTACATGAGGCATGAGTAACTTTTGAGCAAGAATATGTATATAGACCGTAAAGAAGAGTTTGACACCTTGAAGGCACATAAATAATCAGATTTTTTTCACTCCTTTACTATGCAGTTGGAACAGTTTGTTAAAACAACTGAATAATGCACACACATCCCAAATAATATGTTCCTTTAGTTCAATGCCCAAACATAACTGAACTAATACAACGAGTAAGTACTGTTTATGAAGAAGCGACATTACATCACACTGTATGTGTATGTATTGAAATGCATTAGGACTCACACACCTAAGAACAATAATATGTAAAAAAGCAGAGAACACAGTAATGGGATTGTGAATTACTAATCACTGAAGGTCTGATTTTGAGCCAGGGAGAGCAAAATTATCTCATGGAGTATCAGTTTAGTTTCGTTTTACAGCAACTGTTTTTTCAAGGTGTGGAAGAGTTTGATTGCTGGTAAAAACCTGCTGGGAAATTTGTTTGAGACTTTGACTGCCAAATCTCAATTCCATGTTTATCTGACAGGGCAGAGCAGCCAATGCTCCCTGGTGCTAGAACATGTTTTCTCCTTCTATCCTCTAAGCTTCCCACCCCACCCACATGGTAACACACACATTTATCACCTACTCACAGCAGGAGGCAAATGTAAGTGCTACAGTTCCATGAAATTGCAAAATATGTATGGTTTTAAGACCAGACAAATCGGTCCAACTCTTAGTGCCTCATTACGATTTGGGCGATCTTTTTGGAAGACCGCTGTGGTGGTGGCTACCAAAAGACCACCAGGTTGGCCATTTTCCGACCGCCGTATTACGGCTCAAACAGTTAGGACCGTCAGGGAACAGCCACATATTCGACATCACCAGGACACGAAAGTGCGGGAAAGAGGTGGTTGCACCACCAGCACAGCCACTGCAAAAACATACCACCCACCAGATTACAACCTACAAATCAGCATAGCGACTCTTTCACTGCAGAAAACCATTGGCGTGTGAACCACTGCAGTCAGAAACTACTACTGACAGAACACAACACCACATTGGATAGTTTGATACCTGGCACACATACACACACCAGACACACCTACCTACTCCACTACATAACAGCAATACAATACAATACAATTGCACACCACAATAGCTACCAAGCCTAAACAGTTCTACAGCAGTGTGACTAATCAACTTTGCCACTAATCAGGATCCAAAAAACAGATATTGACCCACCCTGATTTGGAATGTGTTATGGCAGACTCCATGCACATGCACAACATGCACAGACAGGGCAAATAACCTTTCAAACTCACATACACTCTTCCCACTAGGACACCATGCTGCTATGTCTCACAAATACCAAGCCTGAATAGACACTAGCTAACAGTGCAGAACACTCATGTGAACTAACAGACACTGCTAGAACCCATCCACCGAGCCAAAGTTAACAAACCTGAAGGACACCAACCTGAATGGAATATGGCACACATCTCACAGACCACTATTCAACAACACTGAGAATGCTGTGCCGCATCTGTGATTGTCACTGGTAGGAATTATGTCAAACCACTACATGCATTTGAGAAAGAGATACCCAAACACACTTCCTATATCTTTACTGTTTCTCTCACTCCATCCACAGGTAACCTGGCCAATGTCACTATGGAGAGGATACCAGAGACTGCCAGGCCTTTTCAGGACGAAGGCCCCAGTTAGGACAGCACGCCGGGATGTCTGGACACTGATGACCTACTTGGCCCATCAGGGGCACCTGGTCTGTTTATGACTCCCTGCGTCACCCTGCCCACAGCTATCCCCCTAACCTTGTGGCCACTACATCACTGCCAACCCTCTGCCCCCAAACGTGTCTCCCATGGACTGTTCCAACTATTGTATGCTCCACAGTACAGGGACTGGAGTCAGTCCCTCACAACATAGACAATGAAGGTTCTGTAGACACTGAGAGTGGGCACACCATGACTGGGGCACAGGCATATGGGACCAGGGGGCATGGGAGGGAAGATGTGGGCCAGAGAATGGGGCCCCAAAGGGACTCTATTGTCCTGGAAGCCATCTCACAAGTCCAGTGAGCATACCAACAATCCCAGGACAGGATGGGCCAGATCATAACCATGTTGGGGGAAAACCAAAGGCTGCAGAGGGAAATACCACCAGGAGGCCATGCAGCAGTGGCAGGCACACAATGCCACCATGGCCTCCATTGCAGGGGTGCTCAGGGACATCATCACCATCCTGTGTGCTTCCTCCACCCACCAGCAGGCCCCTTCCGCTAGCATCATAACATCTGAGCCATCCACTTCTGCGGCAGCTAGTGGAATGGAGGCCCTGCCAGGGGAAGCACAGACCCCAGACACCCCTCCCTCTCTAGCTGAAGAACCACCACAAACGTGATCGTCCACCCAGGTATCCGTCTGGAGCAGATGCCAAGACCCAGCCCACTGCCAGGAAGTGAACCTCACCTGTTTGACTCCCTTGTGAGCCACTGACACACACTGTTGACTGTTCAGTGACACAACTCCATTTTCCCATTGGCACATGAACACTGGATCTGTGCAACCAACTGGTGTACCACCTACTCTGATGATTTAAAGTGCCATGACCTCACTCAGGACATGTTGGACAAATTATGCACCATATTATTTTGTCACATATTATATATGCACAATAAACACAAATGGAACAAAGCTACTGTTTATGTATCTTCATTACAATATCAACAAATGTCATAAATCCTATTACAAAACTGGTTATGCCCCCCCACTTCCAACAGCCAGTGGAATGGACAGCAGAAGGAGCCATCCTCAGCAGGAGACACAATACAACAGATCTGTCCCAGGACAGATGTCAGGCAGTCAAATAATCTAGGCCCATACCAGAGTACAGTCAGTAATCCAACCTGCACAGTGACAATGACGGAGAGAACCATCAGGTTATAGTCATGGAGCCACACAAATCACTTATGCTGGAGCGTAGGCTCTCATTATTCTACTGAGACTACTGTATTTTGAGAGGTAGAATCGCCTGCGGTGTGGGAGACTGAGTCGGACCCACTACAGGTGAAACCTGTCGCCCTAATCCGGGTTTTGCTCTGGCTTACTAACAGTGCCTCATCTCCACTAAAGGGCAGGGATGATTGGGCAGCAGAGCGCATGACATAATTGATTTCTCAGGAAAACCGTGGTCACTCAGGTCTCATCCGTTTCTCTCAGTTACATTAGTCTCACATATACAATGACGAATGGAGGCAGTATATGTTTCAATAAGATTTTAATGAAGCGACTGCATCTTAGATAGCAACGCATGTGCTGCAATAACCAAGACGTCACAGCATGACAAGTTTGAAATGGTGACAAGGAGAGTAGTAGAAATAACGCTACCATATTGTCACTAGAGTCAATAGACTAATTCCTACCTAGGCTACAATAAAGCACAGCGTGTTAAGCTCTAATTCTGCCCTTCAGGTTCCCCTGGGAAGACATTATCCCCCATAATTGAGCAAAGGCCTGAAGATTGCATCAGCAGCTGTAGTGAAGCGTTCAGCAATCAGCATACAGTTGTGGTTCTCTGGCTGGAATCTCGCTCTAAAGTGTAAGGGACAGGGAGGTGTTTTTATAATAAAACAGCTGATGTTCTGAGAAAATGTCGCGACCTAAGGATGTGTGTTTTTCTATGAATGTCAGAGACAACTTGCACCACATTCACCGGCAACCTATCTCACTGCAGCCTTGAAAGGAGCACAGAGTGAGCAAGAATGTCTTGTTTGAGAAAGTAGTTCTGGCCTAGGCAAAACAGCTAGATAGAGAGAAATAAAACAAGACCGCAAAAGTAGCTATTGTAGGAATAATAAAACAATGCTGAATAAAATATATCTAGGGTAAAGTGCACAGCATGTGCTATAGCTAAAATGGCTACACAACAATGCAGTACATAGGCATTGTACCCAGAGATTACCTATACGTCACCAGTCACAGTACATACATCTAAACTCTCCTTAGCTGCCATCTGTCAGGTACAACCCTCAATTCTAAAAGTAATCTAGCAATGGCTAATGACTATGATTGCCTCATGCCACAGGTAGCTGAGGCACATATTCCAATACCACATTCAGTGGGTGGACTGACATGCAAACAGGAGAATGGAGCTTACATAGCTCAATACTGGTCTGTACATTGGGGCTGTGTATCTTGGTAACCTCAGTGAGTACCACTGTTAGTGTTGTGATACTTTTACTGTGCAACTTACATGTAGGCAGTCAGCTACCAGAACACACACATAGGGATAGGACCACATCACAACATCACTGTTGAGTCTACTAAGGATGACCACTGTCAGCAAATCATGTGGATATACAACACTTGCAAACCCACACTCAACACACCTCTATGTCACTGGAAGTACTGAATGATGAGCTCAGTCCTAGAGTCAGGTGCACCTTCCTCCTCATCACTTGCCATGTCAGCATTACCAGCCACTGGTCCAGCTGCCTCACTCTGATCAACTAGCAATGGAATCTGATGTCTTAGGACTAGATCATGGAGCATGCAGCATGCAACTATTTTCTGGATTACCTTTTGGGGTTAGTAGAGGAGGGCACCTTCAAATCGGTCCAGGCACCTGAATCTGGCCTTTAGGAGGCCAAATGTTCTTTTGATTACATGCCACATCCTCCTGTGGGCCTCGTTGAAATGGAGTTTCCCATCCGTGGCAGTGTACCTCACTGGTGTCAACAGCCAGGGAAAGTTAGGATAACCAGAGTCACCTGTGTGTGTAGATATAGGACCAGTGAAATGACAGGTACAGTGACAGGGAAGATTGTGATGACAGGTGCCGTCATGCAGAAACACCTACACATGCATACATACCAAGGCCCTTTCTCTGTGTAGTCGTCCCATCATGTGTGGGACATTGCTGTTCCTCATTATGAAGGAGTCATGCACAGATCCAGGATACTTGGCTGTGACCTGTGAGATGTACTGGTCTGCTAGACACACCATCTGAACATTTACAGAGTGGAAATTCTTCCTGTTCCTATACTCCTGTTCAGTGGCACTGCGAGAGAACAGGGCTACCAGGGTGCCATCAATGGCCCCTATCACATGAGGAATGGGACCCAAATCATAAAAGTCAGACTTTACATGGGCCAGATCTGCATCTTGGGGGAACTGAATATAGCTGTCCAGGTGTTTCAAAAATGCACACAGTACATCCTTCAAGACTGACCATGTGCTGTGACATCCCTGCTGACAGGCCCACTGTATTATGAAATGAGCCTGTGGCTAGGAAGTGTATTGCTGGTAAGAGATCAGGCTCCAACTGTGTACAAAGGTCCATGATGGTCTGAAGATTCAGATGGTAGGTTAGGATGATATGCCTTTCCTCCATGGTTGCAAGGTCAACTAGTGGATGGTACACTGCTGGTTGTCTCAATCTCCCCATGCCAGGATATCTAGGATAGAGAGGAAATCATGTATATCATGAATTGCACTTCACTCATGTATGCAGGACATGTCAAAATAGCACACACCTAATGCTGTAGGACATGTGTTGCACTCCTGTTATATACTATAATGTCCATGCAGAAGCACTTTGGACACCAGCCTTGCTGCACAATGCTGAACCTGTAAGTCGTACAGGACAGATATCACATGTGTAGTGTACCATATCTGGCAGAATGGGCTGTCCTGCATCGATCATTATGAAAGTAATGGGAAACTTCAATATAGTGCCACCACCTATGTGCCACTGAGTATCCAAGCAAGCCCATCAACAGATATACTGGCACATCACCTCACTGTGTCATGCATGTCACAAGTGTCAGCACCACCATGATGGCACAACATGGGGTTACTCCCAAATTTGGTCAGAAATGTGTTTGGCACATTTATATTTGCATATCAATACATCAGAGGTGCACACAATAGCAGCCACCTGTCCTTCAGCACTGGACATTTGTCTCATCCATGCAGGTGAACATCCATCAGAAGAAAGGGATCTGGCTTACCATCACCAAAGAAGTGTGGACCCTGGAGGTTCATAGCCGGTGGAGCACCCACTGTAGGAAGTGGTGGGAGGACCTGAGACGCTGGGCCCAGAAGACTGCAGAGGTCCAGCTCCCAATGAGGGAGGGGTGCCCTTCGAGCATGACCCCCCTAATGGCTTGCATTCTGGCAGTGGCCTACCCTGAGGGCAGCACAGTGACCACAAGGGAGTGAGTACTGACTGTATCCTGGGACTTGATTTTAGTTGTATGGGATTAGCTGCCTCACTGTAGCTCATGTGAAAATGTAGTCAATGCAACATGTATGTAGACTTGGGGGAAATAGGTAGTAACCAGCCTGCCTGACTATTAGTTGTAGAAGTGTATTGATGGTTTGCTGTCAGTGAAAGTACATTTCCCATATCCAGACTTCTCCGTGTCTTCCTTGTGGTGATGGTCTAATCCCATTGGCACATGCATGACTCCATCCTGCCTTTACTATGGATGTGAGCTACTGTATCACCTGACCCAGTGAGTATGACCTGCTCCATCCATCTGCATTTGACAATTTGTTGCTCTAAGCTGTCAGTCTACTCTCATCTGTATAGTACACCTGTTAATGCAACTATGTGACACTGCTTATATCATTGGGACTGTGTATGTCAGGTACTGGTAATGTTGTTTACTCCATGTAAGGCACCCTTCATCTTTCCAGCACAGATATGGCTTGTATAGGACTGAAGTAATTGCTTGACTGTTGTATCCCCATATATTGGTTATCTGCTATCTATTGGGTATCTGAAGGTTTCTCAAGTAGCCTCTTTTTCTATGCACCTTTGATATGGTCTGATTGCAATAATCATGCATTTCTTGGGGTGTAAATCTTGAACACAATGGATGGTACAAGAGGTGGTAAGTGCCTAGACAGACCTCATCATTCACAATATGAAATGTTAATGGCATGTATGCCACTGGCTTAGCAATTCTGGTGCAACATAGCTTATCAAATGCCTTCATCATGTCTCAATGGTTTCTTGATGGTGTGGGAAATTGTCTGCCACCCTTGGCCTATCTGTAGTGTGTGATTAGGAGAGGATTGGGCATTGTATGCCTTATGAGATTTGGATGTGAAATGAATGTTGTATTATCTGTTCTGAGGCTGCCCTATGTAGTAGTGTGATGTGCTGTCAGTGAAAATGCAGTGGTGTTGGTCCATATTAGCATAATTCGTACATGAATGCTCCGTCTGAGAAGTGTGTTGTTTGGACTTACATACGGATATTCCCAAGTCTGGAATGGTGTGAGTGAGAGTGGTGTCATCTTGTTGTGAAGTGCTATTGGTGTTGGTATTGTATGTGGTCCATGATGGCATATGTGTGTTCCTGATGTTCATCAGTTGTGACACTGCACTCAATGATTGGCTATGGCTGTGTGATATGAGCAATATGGGCCATTGTAGATGTACTTAGATGAAAGAATAGTTGTAATACATATGTGTTTGGTGTCTGCAGCTCTTCCGCAATGATTGGGTCAGACTAATCACATGCCTGTTCCCATGACTTGTATTGTTCACATCAGATGTCACCTGTATGGCTGTCTAACTTGTAGTGACTTAACCACGTCTTAGATCTAAATAGCCATTATTGTATAGAGTGTTATGCCAGCCATGCTAATGTGACATGCTGTGTGTGGTGTTTGTGTAATAGGATTCACTGTGATGGATCTATTTCAAAGGAAATGGAATGATTAGCTGTTGAAACAGTACAGGGCTGGTGTGTTTGGATCAGTCAACTGTACTTCCAGTAGGTGACAGGAGTATGGAGAGGTCATATGTGAATTCTGGATGACATCTGTACTTCATGCAGCCCATGATGTGCATGCAGACTTGGCTATGGTGGTGATCATGTGGATGACTCCAGTCATGCATTCTTACTTGGATGTTGATGTAGGTGTGAGGGTTGACATACAGGGGTGGGCAGGGGTGACATGATATAGGACTTGTGTTTTGCCACCTTAAATAGCCTAGGCAGGATAAGCATTGTCACAGATTTGCATGTTCACAAGTGTGTCTTTGTGGTATGTGTTAACCCTCTCTCTCCCTATCTCTCTCCCTTCCTCCTTCTCTCTGTCTCTTTCTGTGCACAAGCACAGACAGGTGAAGGAAAAGGGGCACAGATGAATGGCGATTCTGCAGGCCATGGCACCCTGAGTGCTGCTACTAGTGAGAGCAAGGGACCCAGTGGCACCGAGGATGAGGGTAGTGTCACGGGGAGACTGGATCAACCACATCATCTTCAGAATCCTCCTCCAGTGGACACTCCCTGGTGGTGGCAGACCCTTCTGGGACCACCGCATCACCATCATTGGCTGCCACCCCCTTACGACAAATGCCCTCCTTGTAGCTTCCCACCCAGTTCCCTGTGCCCGCTCACCCTCTGCCCCTGCCCCAGTCAGACCTGCTGCCCTCAATGAGGAGGCTATTGACTTCCTGAGGTCGATCTCCGTGGGTCAGTCAACCATTGTGCATGCCATCCAGGGACTAGCAGCTCAATGCATTCCTGGAGGGTATTCACGGTGCCCTGGCTGGCCTACAGAGATCCTTTCAGGCTCTGACCTCCACAATGATGGCAGCCAGTCCCCCTTTGTCTACTGCCCCCACCTACCCCTTCACAATCCCAAACTCCTCTTCCCAAACCCAGCCAAAGCACACAGACACACAAGCATGCACCTACCTCAACAGCCAAGGGCACCAATGTCAAACACAAGCATCACAAGACCCACCACCGGCACGCACACAAACAACACCCACCTGCAGACACACCAATCCACAACCTGCACAGACTCCCCAAGTACCCCCTAATTTACAGACACTACATCAGACACACCTGCAACCACCACACCAACACTCACTAATCCAGCCACAACTTCTATCCTACCCACAATCAGCACAATAGCAGACCCACAGACATCCACCCCAGTCATCACATCTGCAGCTACCACAAACACTGACAGCCCCACATGCAGCACATCTACCATACCTGCAGAAACCACCCCATTAGGCAGTCACCCATCCAGCATTGTATCTCCCAGCACCTCCTCTCCCCCTCCTCCCAAAACACCTAAACCCCCACACTCACACACCCAACAAGCACTCATCGCATGCACTTGCACCCAAAACACCCACAATTACACCTCCTACAACCACTCCCTCTACCTCCATTCACAAACCTTTTGGCCATGACCACCCCCATGTGTCTAAAAAGCATCGCCTCTTGGAGTTTTCCCTGTTCCCTACTCCTCTCCACCCTGTGATAGCCCCAAATATTCTGTGTCCCTCCCCAAGTCCAGCCCTTCCACCTCCAAGTCCTCCCCTGCCCCCTGCTAGTACCCATGCCCCTTCCCCTGCCAAGAAGTCAACCCCCTCTCAAGGCCAATCCCATGGACCCCCCCAAAGCCCAAGCCCCAACCCTCCCCCTCCCCCCTCCTAACCTCTGAGGTGCCTGCCTGCCCCCTTGATGCCCCCACCTGTGGAGGTCATATAGCATTCAAGAGTTAAGTAAGGGAACGTAGAGGTGCCATTTGTGCCTTTAGCATTTTGAACTTTGGATTGGCCAAGTGCCCTATATATGTACATAGTTCCTTATTTATGTACATCCTTTTTATATTTATTATATCTGGACCAAATAGTTGTTGGTTCGATTGTAACATACTTGTCCTGGCTCTCTTCCACGTGGCTGTTGTGTAATTAGTGGCTTTGGTTTGTGTGTGTGACATTTGTGTGTGTGTTGGTTGTACTATCTGTTGTGTCTTGGCTGTATGTGTATGAGTGCCCCCGCCATTTGTGCCGCTGTAATAGGTGTGTTTTCTGTTTAGGATATGCTGTGTTTAGGACATGCATGTATGTAGGAGAATTGTGTATTGCTTGTGCTGACATGTGTAATGGTGGTGTAGCATGCCCTTGTGCGGTTGTTGTGTGTGCGTGTGCGGTGATGGAAATGTCAGATGCATTGTGTGTTGTGTTGGCCTGGTATGATGATTGTTCCATTGTATGATTGTGTAATTGTGTATTTTGATTGTTAGGTGTAGTTACATGTTGGTGTATGTATGTAGTGTTATGTTGAGGTGTGTATTGTATTTGCTAGCAGAAGCATTTGTGCTTTAGTGCGGTTGTGGTGTCCTTGTGTGGATGTGAGCAGTTGTGTATTGTTGTATTGGACTCTGTCAGTACTGTGTATCTGCAGGTTTTTGTGTGTATAGCACATGTCTGCTGGCTGTTGTGTATTTAGTATGGGATCGCATGTGTGTATGTGGGTATGTGTGTATGGGCGTATGGGTGTGTGGTTACATGTGTTTGTCACTGGCCATCCCGGATGTGTATTTTGTGTGTGCGTGTGTACTTTGTGTTTTCCCTACAGTGTGAGGTAGGCATGTGTGCTCACGGTTGTTTTCTTTGTCGCTGGTTCTGGAGTTGTTGTGCGAGCAGGAGCAGGGGGAGAACTTCCAGGTTGGGTTCTATGGTGGGTCCCTCCGGACAGGTATGTGTTCCAGAAGGTGAGTGTCTCCTTTTATAGAGTTGGTTTCTGCGTGGTGGTGCAACAGGGGTGGAAACCTTAGTGGTGTGCAGTCCTGTGATGAGTCTGGTGGAAACATGGTCCCCGCCAGCCTGAACATGGCTACCACCATCTGTGCCGGCCTGACTGTACTTGCAGTACTGGAAGTAGTTTGGCTGCCTTCTGTTGGGAAGACCACAATGGTCATAATTTGGCGGTCTTCTCCACCAGCCTGTTAGCGGTCCGACTGCTGCCACCACGGAAGTCCTGGTACTTCCAAACTGATAATGACCCCATAATGTGCTCATTTCAAGGCGTTTTAAAGCTCATTATTGGTGCAAAATTATGGCACGGAAACAGTAAAATTGCATATGATTTTATCATCACCACACAGCCATAAAACCGCTAATCAAAGCCTATGCAGAAAATGTGCATAGGTCTGTCAGCAAAGACTGAGAATTTTTCATCATAATTTTGAGTAATATGCAATAGGAGCTAATGGTTTCTCAAATGGTGGATTATGAGTTGCTTTTTACATACATTAAATTTTCAGTTCTTTTTTTCAATGAAGGAATAATTGGTAAATGTTGTTCAAAAACTGGACTGTATAGCTTGAGAGGACTTTATTTCTGCTATGACCTCTTTTAAACATCTTTTGAATCTCATAGCGTAATGCACTGTGCATTGTATTGGTTTGCTAATATAAAGAGTTTCCTTTGTGAAGTATGTTGCTGCCTCACAGAACATGCAGCAGATATTTATGATTACATTAATTTAAAGAGACCACCAGTGCAGGTGTATGGTGATAAAAGTGATGCAACTTCTTGATGTTGATTGGCATTGGGCATCTTTAATCAATTCAAACTTTGCCAACTCTTTGACCTCTCTTAACAAAGAGTTTTGTTGGCTATTGAAAGTCATGTAGACTAAGGGGGTCATTCCAACCCTGGCGGGGAGGACCACGGAAGCACCGCCAACAGGCTGGCGGTGCTTCCCTGCCCATTCTGACGGTGGCGGTAAAGCCGCGGTCAGAAAAGGGGATCCGGCGGTTTCCCGCCGGATTTCCCCTGTCTGGGCTGAATCTCCATGGCGGCGCTGCAAGCAGCACCGCCATGGAGATTCCGACCCCCTTCCCGCCACCCTGTTTCTGGCGGTTTTTACCGCCAGGAACAGGATGGCGGGAACGGGTGTCGTGGGCCCCTGGGGGCCCCTGCACTGCCCATTCCACTGGCATGGGCAGTGCAGGGGCCCCCTAACAGGGCCCCAGCATGATTTTCACTGTCTGCATAGCAGACAGTGAACATCGCGACGGGTGCAACTGCACCCGTCGCACCCCTCCAACAACGCCGGCTCTATTCGGAGCCGGCTTCTATATTGCAGGGCCTTTCCCACTGGGCCGGCGGGTGCTCCTTTGGCGGGCGCCCGCCGGCCCAGCGGGAAAGCTAGAATGGCCTCCGCGGTCTCTTGACCGCGGAGCGGCCAAATGGCGGTGACCGCATGGCGGGCGGCTACCGCCGCCTGCCGCGGTCAGAATGACGCCTAAATGCCCTGCTTACGTTCACTTTTGTGGATTTGAGGGAGCTGGCCCTGAAAGATCTAAAGCAGCAGATTTACTTATATGTGGTGCAATGCAATGCAGGAAGATAACTTGCTGCGGTATGCTGCATCAAATGGAGAGGGCTGGAAAGCACCATATCTACTATGATATGGCACATTCCTGTTCTCTCTCTGCACTGGCGCACTTATGGCTGCCAAGTACCAATGCTGGCACTCTTGCACCATGGCGCAAGTGTTGCCTGCAATACAGCCAGGATTGTTTTGTTCAGGTAGGGACACCTTCGAACACAAAACAATCATCTGAGGCTTTTATCTCTTTCTATATGTGTTGTATAATGCAATCCACATTGAGGATAAAATGAGAAGAAATTAACATAGTTCTCCTTGTTATGCCTTCCCTAGAATGGAACAATATTTTGATGCATTTCTAGGTTTACTAGTCTTAGCAAATCTGAGAAGATGCCAAAAGCCATTGGTGGATGCTTGGGAACACCCACGATCTACCCCTGGAATGCCTTCCTAGGGCAGAGTAACGCAGTGACTTGTACTGCCCTGCGCTGATTCAGATATACTATGCCATGTAGAATCATGCAATATCACTTATGGGCTTGTATTGCCCTTTTGTCACGTTGTGTGATGCAAGGGCAATGCAAGTCCTTGATAAATCTGGACCTAGGTGTATTTTAGCAACAGTTGCATGGGCAACTGTGAGGCACAATGCAGTTTTGTGCTGCCATTTTGTAACTTTATATTGTATAATAACTGGGCACAATATGTTGTGTCCTGTTGTGAACAAGTATCTGCACAGTTTAGTAAAGTACCCCCAGAGATTTGTTGCACAGTAAAAAAAATTGGAACCTAAACTATGGCCCATATTTATACTTTTTTAGCTTCGCATTTGTGTTGTTTTTTGACGCAAAATCGGCGCAAACTTTCAAAATACAATTGTATTTTGTTGGTTTGCGCTGTTTTTGCATCAAAAACTGGCACAAATGCGGCGCTAAAAAAGTATAAATGTGGGCATATGTGTGAGCAACCATCCATATTGCTTTCTGAATGTTTTTGCAATAATTGCCCATTTATTTTCTTTGCTTCAGTTGAAGTTCATTAATTTTGAGAAATTCTTAGATACCTTAAGAAAAATGTAAATGTATATATATATATATATATATATATATCTATATCTATATATATTTAATGACCACTTGACAAAACCACTGTAATGTCTGGTATGTACTGGAAGGGAAAATAAAGCTATACAATTATAAACCAATAATATAAATATAAGATGTAGTACCTTGCATCTTTAGCAATTCAAAATGCTTTGTGGGGCATAGGAAGAGAAGAGTAAGAGAAGCAAAATAAAAGAAGAGTGAAGAAAGGGAGAATAAGAAGAAAATAACAAAATTGTGTAACTTTACTTGCAATTGATCATTTAATGTGGTTATTTCAAAAACCATGTGTTAGACCTGACAGCCTTAGGGTGGTCACTACTAACTTTTTGCCTGCCTCCCTCCACTTTTTGAACAAGGGTTTTTGCCTGTTTTTAGACTCTGCGCACTTTACCACTGCGAACCAGTGCTAAAGTGCATATGCTCTCTCCCTTTAAACATGGTAACCTTGGATCATACCCAAATTGTATTATTTAATTTACTTATAAGTCCCTAGTAATGTGCACTATATGTGCCTAGGGCCTGTAGATTAAATGCTACTAGTAGGCCTGCAGCACTGGTTGTGCCACCCACTTAAGTAGCCCTTTACCTTGTCTCAGGCCTGCCATTGCAAGTCCTGTGTTGGCAGTTTCACTGTCACCTCAACTTGGCATTTAAAAATACTTGCCAAGCCTAAACCTCCCCTTTCTCTACATATAAGTCACCTCTAATGGATGCCCTAGGTAACCCCTAGGGCAGGGTGCTTGTGGGTGAAAGGCAGGGCATGTACCTGTGTAGTTTATATGTCCTGGTAGTGTAAAACTCCTAAATTTGTTTTTACAATACTGTGAAGCCTGCTCCCTTCATAGGCTAACATTGGGGCTGCCCTAGTACATTATTGAAGTGGTAGCTGCTGATCTGAAAGGAGTAGGAAGGTCATATTTAGTATGGCCAGAATGGTAATACAAAATCCTGCTGACTGGTGAAGTTGGATATAATATTACTATTCTAGAAATGCCACTTTTATGAAGTGAGCATTTCTCTGCACTTAAATCTTTCTGTGCCTTACCATACACGTCTGGCTGGGTTTAGTTGACAGCTCCTGGTGCATTCACTCAGACACACCCTAAAAACAGGGTGCTCAGCCTCACTTGCATACATCTGCATTTTGAATGGGTCTTCCTGGGCTGGGAGGGTGGAAGGCCTGCTCTCACACAAATGACTGCCACACCCCCTTACTGGGACCCTGGCAGACAGGATTGAACTGAAAGGGGACCTGGTGCACTTCTAAGCCACTCTTTGAAGTCTCCCCCACTTCAAAGGCACATTTGGGTATAAAACAGGGCCTCTGCCCTACCACCTCAGACACTTCGTGGAGAAGAAAACTTGTAACCAGAATCTGCATCCTGCGAAGAACTGCCTGGCTGCCCAAAGGACTCAACTGACTGCTTTCTACAAAGGACTGCTGCCTTGCTGTTGCCCTGCTGCCTTGCTGAACTCTTGTCTTGCTGCAGAAGTGCTCTCCAAGGGCTTGGATAGAGCTTGCCTCCTGTTCCCTGAAGTCTCAGGACCAAAAAGATTTCTTTCTTTCAACTGGACTCATTGTGCGGCGAACAATTCGACGCACAGCTTGTTCCGAGGTGAAATATTCACCTCATGCCGAACCGGGAAGACGCCGCTCGACTTTGTGAGGAAAAGATCGACGCGGCGCCTGCGGTGCAACCGGAACTTCGATGCACGGCCCGCCTGGACAACGCCGCCCGACTTCCAAAGGGGAAATCGACGCAGCACCTGCCGTGAGGAGGAAAATTCCATGCACAGCCCACCGTAACAACACGTAGCCGGACCACAAGCCCAGGATTCCACGCACAGACCCTGGGGCGTCTGGAAACCCAGCGACCCACAGAGGAGACCTGTCCGCGTGCCGGAAATCGACGCAATGTCTTCCCCGTGTGAAAAATAACGACGCAAGTCCGTATGTGAAGGGGCGAAACCGATGCACACACCATTTTCCATGCATCTCCTCCTCTGCGGCCCTTTGCGGAGATTTTTCGCTCCAAACCAGGTACTTTGTGCTTGAAAGAGACTTTGTTTGCTTTTTAAAGACTTAAGACACTTTATATCACTTTCCAGTGATATCTCTACAATTTCCTATTGCATCTTTTATCGTTTTGACATGCAAATACCCAGATAAATATTATATATTTTTCTAAACACTGTGTGGTGTATTTTTGTGGTGCTATATTGTGTTATTGTATGATTTATTGCACAAATACTTTACACATTGCCTTCTAAGTTAAGCCCGACTGCTCAGTGCCAAGCTACCAGAGGGTGGGCACAGGATAATTTGGATTGTGTGTGACTTACCCTGACTAGAGCGAGGGTCCTTGCTTGGACAGGGGATAACCTGACTGCCAACCAAAGACCCCATTTCTAACATTGGTGATCAGCGGTGAGGATAGGAATTGAATTTGTGCAGTGACATACAGTAGCTAAGTATTTCACTACCTACCCACACTTGAAGGTCAACTTGATTTTTTCCTATTTTTGCAAATTCGTTTTTCCTGACAATTTTCTAAACCTAAATCCTCACTCAACATGTCTCTGGCTGGGTCTCAAGCAGGAGATTTTGACCTAGCCCTGGTGGAGACATATAGGCGGTCATTCCAACCCTGGCGGTCCGAGACCTGAGGAGGAGGAGGAGCCAGAAGATGGCCCCCCAGGGGATTTTTTGCCATCAGTGGGTAATGTTACCACTGCAATCGTGCCTTCTTCCAGACCAGGGAGCAGTGTCTCTGATCAAGGCCTGACCGCAGAGGAAAGGAGAGAGGAAAAGGAGTTCCAATTGCAAATGGCAAGACTGAAAATTGAGTCTCAACAGGAAGAAAAGAGGGCAGAGAGAGAAGCCAAGCAAGCTGAAGCTGCAACTGAGAGCGCTTTGGCTAAAAAGAAACTTTTGTTGGCTCATGAACTGAGTCTCAAGGAGCTGGATATCAAGGCAAGAGAGTCTGAGTCCAGCAGTGATGGTGGCAGCATACATACCGGACCTGTTGGAGAGAAAAAGGTTTGTATACCCAAAAGTGTGGTGCCCAGTTTTGTGGTGGGAGATGATATTGACAAGTGGCTGGCTGCCTATGAAGTTGCACTAAGGGCTCATGGGGTTCCTAAAGGGCAATGGGGAGCGGCCTTGTGGTTTTATGTACCCCCAGAGGGAAGGGACACACTCCTTACACTAGACCCACGTGATCACTATAACTAACCTGTCATGAAGACTGCTTTATTGGCCAAGTTTGGACTGAACCCTGAGAGATACCGTCAGAGGTTTAGGGACAGTACCAAACTTTCCACACAAACATGTGTTGATTGTTTTGATTTCTCCAATAAGGCACTGAATGGTTGGGTGCGGGGCAGCAAAGTAGATGATTACGAAGGGTTATATGATTTCATTCTGAGAGAGCATATGCTCAGTATTTCTTTTACAGAGTTGCGCCAGCACTTGGTAGATAGTAAGCTGACTGATCCCAGGAAGCTTGCTGAGAAGGCGGACCTCTGGGTTAGCACCAGAGTGTCCCGAAAGGTATCTGGGGGGGACACCCACAAAGGTGGTCAGGGTTCCCAACAGAAGAAGGAGGGGGGAGATAAACTTACAGATAAGGAAATCTCAAAAGGCCCCCAAAAGAATTCCCAGGGAGGGGGTGGCAACTATTTCTCTTCCAGATTTGGGAAAAAGCCAGGGACTTTTGATAAACCATCAGGGAAATTCATACCCAAATGCTTAGAGTGCTACCAGTATGGTCACCCTGAGGGCGACTCCCAGTGTTCCAAGAGAGCACCGTCCACTACCGGACAGACACCTGGGTTGACTAGTGTAGCGCTTGGGGGGAGACAGACCCAGATAGCTTTGGGGAGCAGGCAGAGGTTTCCCTAGTATCCCTGGGAGAAAGTGAAATGGTGCCCAAAGCCCACATGCCCCTAAATACTTCAAAGTATAGGCAGTGGGTCACCATTGATGGGCAAAGGGTGGAGGCTCTGTGAGACACAGGAGCCAGTATGACTACTGTCAAGAGTCAGCTGGTGTCATCAGAGCAGATAGTCCGAAATACATTACAGCAGGTCATAGCGCTGACAATCGTGCAAGTCACCTACCGGTGGCTCTGGTTCCCTTTGAGTGGGGGGGGGTCTCTGGTACTCTGAAAGTAGCTGTGAGTCCTGCCATGTCTGTAGATTGTCTGTTAGGCAATGATCTAGAGCATACTGCCTGGAAAGAGGTAGAGCTCAGATCCCACCTGGAGATGTTAGGTTTGCCTGAGTGAATCTCCATGACCACACGGTCCATGGCTGCCCGGGAATGGAGTCAAGGGCGTCTGAAGCCTGGAACAATGGCACAGACAGCTGCAAAAAGGAAGGCAGGAGGTGCGGGAAACCCGCTTCAAATGTTCCCACGGTGGTGGACGGGGCACCTGAGGAGGAGGAAGCCCCTGAGCCAACTGGGGAGGACATAGCTGACCTGGGTAACCTACCTGAACTTGCTGGCTGGCAAGTAGAGGGTGGGCCAACCAGAGCCAAATTCTGCAAAGCGCAGAAGTAATGCCCAACCCTTGAGGGTCTGAGGCGACAGGCCACAGCCCAATCAGAGGTGATGCCTCTGGCACTCACCATATTTACTGGGAGAATGATCTTCTTTACAGTGAGCCCAAGGTTCCAGGTCCTGGGGCAGCCCGTGTGCTGGTGGTCCCCCAGTGTTACCGGGCATTCCTACTGGGTCTGGCTCACGACATCCCCCTGGCAGGACAAGACAAGACCTTTAACAAGCTAGTCACCCACTTCCATTGGCCCAGAATGAGGATAGCCTCAGATAATTTCTGCAGAGCGTGCCCCCCCTGCCAGGCTATTAGGAAGACATGGAAACAGCTTAAGGCTCCCCTGCTCCCACTCCCCGTGGTTGGCACCCCCTTTGAAAGGGTGGGCATCAACACTGTTGGTCCCTTGGACCCCAAAACTGCCTTGGGCAACAGGTTTATCCTGGCTTTGGTGGACCATGCCACCCGCTATCCATAGGCAATCCCTCTGAGAACAGTGACTGCACCGGTGGTGACCAGAGCCCTGTTAGGAATATTTACCCGTGTGGGATTCCCTAAGGAGGTTGTGTCTGACAGGGGCACAAACTTCATGTCTGCATACATGAAGTCCATGTGGGATGAGTGTGGGGTGACCTACCGGTTTACCACCCCTTATCATCCTCAATCCAATTGGCTTGTTAAGATATTCAACAAGACCCTGAAGGGCTAGTGGCCTGACTGAAGCCATGAGGCGTAAGTGGGACGTCCTCTTATCGTGCCTGTTGTTTGCTGACAGAGAGGTGCCCCAGAAAGGGGTGGGGTTCAGCCCCTTTGAGCTTCTCTATGGTCACCCTGTCAGGAGACCCCTGAGCATTGTTAAAGAGGGCTGGGAGAAAGCTCCCCAGGATGTGGTCAGCTACATGCTGGCCCTCTGCAACCAAACCCAACGCTTCTGGAAGCAGGCCAAGAGTAACCTTGAGGCCAGTCAAGAGGTGATGAAGGAGTGGTATGACCGGAAGACCACTCTGGTTGATATCTCACCTGGAGACAAAATTTGGGTGATGGAGTCATTAGAGCACTTACCTAGTGGACTTCAAGACCCCTAGGCACAACTGTCCTTCATCACAACTGGCTCAAACCTCACTTTGAGAGGTCTGAGGTCAGTATGCTCCTGGTCACAGATAAGGGCATGGAAGAGGAGAGTGAACCTCTCCCCAACCTCCTCTCTGCCAAAGAAGGTGATGGGTCAGTGGAGGGTGTCATTCTCTGTGACTCCCTGACTCTAAACCAGAGAGGAGACTGCTATGAGCTGTTGGAGCAGTTCTCCTTCCTGTTCTCCCTTACTCCTGGACTGACCCACCTCTGTGTTCATGACATTGACACAGGTGACACTCCCCCTGTGAAAAACAAAATGTACAAGTTATCGGATAAGGTGAAGGCCAGCATCAAGGAGGAGGTCTCCAAGATGTTGACTTTATGGGTTATTGAGAAATCCAGTAGTCCCTGGGCCAGCCCGGTGGTGTTGGTTCCTAAGGCTACTGCCCCAGGTGCGAAGCCGGAACTCAGGTTCTGTGTGGACTACCAGGGTCTCAACTCAGTCACATGGACTGATGCTCACCCCATTCCCCGAGCTGATGAGCTCGTTGACAGACTAGACGCTGCCAAGTTCCTGAGTACGTTTGATCTTACTTCAGGGTACTGGCAGATCGCCCTGACTGAAAAGGCTAAAGAGAAATCAGCATTTTCCACACCTGATGGCCATTACCAGTTTCGGGTGATTCCACTTGGCTTGAAAAATGCCCACGCTACCTTCCAACGGTTGGTTAACAGGGTCCTAGCTGGCAAGGATGCCTATTGTGCAGCCTACCTGGACGACATAGCTGTCTACAGTTCCAGCTGGGAGAAACACCTGCTCCACATCAAGGAGGTGCTTCAGGCTCTGCGACAGGCAGGCCTGACCCTCAAGGCTAGTAAGTGCCAGATTGAGCAGGGTTTCATGGTATACTTAGGACACCTAGTAGGTGGTGGCAAGGTGCAGCCACTCCAGGCCAAGATTGAAACTATCAAGGCCTGGCAACCCCCTAGAACACAGACTGAGGTTAGATCCTTTTTAGGCCTCACTGGTCACTACCGCAGATTCGTCAAGGGTCATGGTACCATTGTGTCCCCCTTGACAGAACTCACTTCCAAGAAACAACCTAGGTTGGTGAATTGGACAGAGGCTTGTCAAAAAGCCTTTGATTCTCTGAAGGAAGCCATGTGCATGGCCCGTGCTCAAGGCCCCTGACTACTCCCAGGAATTTATTGTGCAGACAGACGCTTCAGAGCATGGCATAGGGGCTGTTTTAGCACAGCTAAATGAGGAGGGCTCTGACCAACCAGTAGTCTTTATTAGCAGAAGGCTATTACCACGGGAACAGAGGTGGAGTGCTATTGAAAGAGAAGCATTTGCTGTGGTCTGGGCACTGAAGAAGCTAAGACCCTACCTGTTTGGGACTCACTTCCGGGTTCAGACAGACCACAGGCCCCTCAGATGGCTCATGCAGATGAGGGGTGAGAATCCAAAACTCTTGAGGTGGTCCATTTCCCTACAGGGGATGGACTTTACGGTGGAGCATCGCCCAGGGATTGACCACGCCAATGCTGATGGTCTCTCCAGATACTTCCGCCTTAGCGATGAGAGCTCCCAGGAAGTTGGGTAGCTCTCCCCACTTTCAGCTGGGGGGGACACATGTTAGACCAGACAGTCTTAGGGTGGTCACCCCTAACTTTTTGCCTGCCTCCCTCCACTTTTTGGACACTGTTTTTGCTGGCTTTTATATATATATTTAATGACCACTTGACAAAACCACTGTAATGTCTGGTATGTACTGGAAGGGAAAATAAAGCTATACAATTATAAACCAAGAATATAAATATAACTTGTAGTACCTTGCATCTTTAGCAATTCAAAATGCTTTGTGGGGCATAGGAAGAGAAGAGGAAGAGAAGCAAAAGAAAAGAAGAGTGAAGAAAGGGAGAATAAGAAGAAAATAACAAAATTGTGTAACTTTACTTGCAATTGATCATTTAACGTGGTTATTTCAAAAACCATGTGTTAGACCTGACAGCTTTAGGGTGGTCACTACTAACATTTTGCCTGCCTCCCGCCACTTTTTGGACAAGGGTTTTTGCCTGTTTTTAGACTCTGTGCACTTTACCACTGCTAACCAGTGCTAAAGTGCATATGCTCTCTCCCTTTAAACATGGTAACCTTGGATCATACCCAATTGGACTATTTAATTTACTTATACGTCCCTAGTAATGTGCACTTTATGTGCCTAGGGCCTGTCGATTAAATGCTACTAGTGGGCCTGCAGCACTGGTTGTGCCACCCACTTAGGTAGCCCTTTACCTTGTCTCAGGCCTGCCATTGCAATGCCTAAGTGTGCAGTTTCACTGTCACCTCGACTTGGCATTTAAAAATACTTGCCAAGCCTAAACCTCCCCTTTCTCTACATATAAGTCACCTCTAATGGGTCCCCTAGGGCAGGGTGCTGTGTGGGTGAAAGGCAGGACATGTACCTGTGTAGTTTACATGTCCTGGTAGTGTAAAACTCCCAGAATTGTTTTTACACTACTTTGAGGCCTGGTCCCTTCATAGGCTAACATTGGCGCTGCCCTCATACATCATTGAAGTGGTAGCTGCTGATCTGAATGGAGTAGGAAGGTCATATTTAGTATGGTCAGAATGGTAATACAAAATCCTGCTGACTGGTGCAGTTGGATTTAATATTACTATTCTAGAAATGCCACTTTTAGAAAGTGAGCATTTCTTTGCACTTAAATCTTTCTGTGCCTTACAATCCACATCTGGCTGGGTTTAGCTGACAGCTCCTGATGCATTCACTCAGACACACCCCAAACACAGGGTACACAGCCTCACTTGCATACATCTGCATTTTGAATGGGTCTTCCTGGGCTGGGAGGGTGGAGGTCCTGCTCTCACACAAAGGACTGACACACTCCCTACTGGGACCCTGGCAGACAGGATTGAACTGAAAGGGGACCTGGTTCACTTCTAAGCCACTCTTTGAAGTCTCCCCAATTCAAAGGCACATTTGGGCATAAAACACGGCCTATGCCCTACCACCCTAGACACTTCCTGGAGAAGAAAACTTGTAACCAGAACCTGCATCCTGCCAAGAACTGCCTGGCTGCCCAAAGGACTCACCTGACTGCTTCTACAAAGGACTGCTGCCTTGCTATTGCCCTGCTGCCTTGCTGAACTCTTGCCTTGCTGCAGAAGTGCTCACCAACGGCTTGGATAGAGCTTGCCTCCTGTTCCCTGAAGTCTCAGGACCAAAAAGATTTCTTTCTTTCAACTGGACTCCTTGTGAGGCAAAAAATTAGACGCACGGCTTGTTCCGCGGTGAAAAATTCACCACACGCCGAACCGGGAAGACGCCGCTCAGCTTCGCAAGGGAAATATTGACGCAGCGCCTGCAGTGCGACCGGAACTTTGACGCATGGCCCCCGTGGACTACGGCACCCGACTTCCAAAGAGGAAACCGATGCAGCGCCTGCCGTGAGGAGAAAAATTCCACGCACAGCCCACCGGAACGACGCGTAGCCGGACCACAAGCCCAGGATTCCACGCACAGACCCAGGGGCATCTGGAAACCCTGCGACCCACTGAGGAGACCTGTCCGCGTGCCGGCAATCAACGCAATGTCTTCCCCACATGAAAAATAACAACGCACGTCCGTGTGTGAAGGGGCGAAAGAGACGCATACACCATTTTCCACGCATCTCCTCCTCTGCGGCCCTTTGCAGACATTTTTCACTCCAAACCAGGTACTTTGTGCTTGAAAAAGACTTTTTTGCTTTTTAAAGACTTAAGACACTTTATATCACTTTCCAGTGATATCTCTACAATTTCTTATTGCACCTTTTATCGTTTTGACCTGCAAATACCCAGATAAATATTATATATTTCTCTAAACACTGTGTGGTGTATTTTTGTGGTGCTATATTGTGTTACTGTATGATTTATTGCACAAATACTTTACACATTGCCTTCTAGGTTAAGCCTGACTGCTAAGTGCCAAGCTACCAGAGGGTGGGCACAGGATCATTTGGATTGTGTGTGACTTACCCTGACTAGAGTGAGGGTCCTTGCTTGGACAGAGGGTAACCTGACTGCCAACCAAAGACCCCATTTCTAACACCATGCAAGCAAACATGAACATAATTCTGATAAAGTAATGAAAGAACTTATGGAGGCTGGAATGTTTTAGAGCTGTCCAATGTCCAAGCAGGCATACAGGTCAAATTAGTAGTTAGAAGTAACCAGTATACATCCTTTGTAATGATTTGTTGCATTGTTGCATGGAGACATTTGCTCTATAAAATCTGTGATGAACATAGGTTTCCCCAGCTAGTAAAGTATACCATTGTAGCATATTTCCAGCTGCTCATTATTATTTGTAAAGAATGGCAAAAAGTAAGTCTACAAACGTACTCATTTTATGATTGCCAACTTAAATGTGGGAAAAGCTTCCAACTAAAATATATTGAATTTCAAATGGAAAAGCAATAGAGCAGATTTTAAAAATGTTGTTCCAGACTTCCATCCAAAAAGGTGTAATCAAAGGACAATGAAAAAACATATGCATATAGGAACCAGGCGCTGATTTACAGGTACAACAAGTATTGTCAATGTTATGGTTGAATTTGTGAACAGAAACTGGAGTTAAAAATAACCTACCATAAAAACAGTATAAGGTTGGGTTAGAGAAATGATGTAGGAAAGATGGGATGGATCCTAGATCAAATCAAATGCCAGGTTTGCAGTGAAAAAAGGCAATGTAAGTTTGATTTCCACAGCAGTTCTACCTTAGATTTGTGGTGAGTGAGAAGTGTATATACAAGATTTCTGTAGATATACATGAAGCTTTAGCAGGAAGGAAAGGGGTGAACGAGTCAGGAAGAAAAATATAAGTGGATGAATGTGCACAAGAAAGAGTTGATATGTGCTGCAAATTGACATTCTTTAAAGGTTCGTACTTGACAGTTGAAACGGTTGAAAGACTGAACTTGTGCTGAATCTCAAATAGGAAGAGAAGTGCTGTCTCCTTAATACCTGTTTAACTTGAACGTCATCCTTCTCCATCCATTCTTTCCAATACATTGTATGGTATGACAGTTTATTGGGTTTATTGTTCCAAATAGAGGAATCTAGAAATGCCTGTTTTTGTGATAGCGACAAGTAGGAATAGGTTGTGTGAGAAAAATTGAGTTCTTAATTGTGGGAGAGGAGACAGTCCTCTCTGGGTGTGAGAAATGAGCTACTGTACAAAAGAGTGATTGTGAAATCATTCAATTTTCCAATTTATGCCATACGGTGAGGGGGGATATCCCCAACTTCAACAAAATGAGGCAAGATTTGTTTCAATATGAAAGAGGAATATTTAGTGTTGCAAATTTGGAAGATGTACTCCCCTGCTCTTTGGGTTTATGTGTGCCTTCTGGCCAGTCCATAGGTATTTAGCAAGCAGTCTATTAAGATTTCTAAAGAAATTCAATTGGAGCTTAACTGGCAACATGGATAAGTAAAAATGTATATCTGGTAACATCATCATTATTCCTGCATCTAATCTGCCCCACTAAGACAAATGAAGGGGAGTCTACTTCTCAGACATACGAAGTATCTTTGATGAACATCAGCCAAATTAATCCAGATGCTGTCAGGTATGGAGGTGATGTATTTGATTCCAATACATTTAACCCAATTAGAGGCCCATGTGAAATTGGTGTATCTTTTAAAGAAAACTGTTTTAATGGGAGACCTTTGATTTATCTATATTTAGTTTGTAGCCGAATAGAAAGGAACAGTTAGCTAAGAGATCAAGAAGCGTGGGTATGGACGATTGTGGATTCAATACAAACAGAACTGCATCATAGGCATAGGTAGTGAACTTAACATCTGTTATATCTGAAGGCATGAAAAGCAAGCAACTTACAAAGAGACTGAGAAAGGGTTCCAATGACAGTACAAACAGTAAAGGTGACAGTGGCCAACCCTGCTGTGTGTGCCTTTGTAAAGGAAAGTAGGGAGACTGGAGTCTGTTCATGTAACCAGATGTTTTAAGGGAGGAGTATTGAAAGGTTATGTTTATGAGAACTCTTACACCAAAGCCATGACATTGTAATGCTCGTAGCATAGAATTCCAATTAACTCAATCAAAGGCCTTTTCTACATTCAATGTGGTAGTGACCTTAGGTATAATACCTTTTTTAAGCAAGGTGCAGAATATTCAAAACTGCTCTAGAATTATAATATATATATATATATATATATATTATATATATATATATATATATATATATATATATATATATATATATATCAGCCTTTTATAAAACCAGCTTGTTCTAATGTAATCAGGTCTGGGATAACTTTTTATTAGTATTGTTAAATGTTTTGGAAAAATCTTGCAATCAAATTTATAAGTGATCTGGGTCTGTAATTGGCACAGGATGACACATGTTTATCTTTTTTGGGGATTAGGCAAAGCATGGCTTCTAGAAAAGTGCCACAAGCCCTGTTTTGAGAAAGAAAGTATTGAAATACAGATAATAAATGTAGTAACAAAATATGAGGAACATGGGAATAAAATGCAGCTGTAAACCCATCTGGACCAGGTGCTTTATTTTTTTGGGAGAGCAGTAGGGGCTGGTCATAATTCATGGACAGATTGATTACACTCATATGAGAAATTATCAAGTGGCTGGTGTGAATACTTTGCAAGAAAATCAAAGGAAGTGTTTAGTGTCTTGTTTGAAGGGGACTATTCTGGTGTACATAAAATGTGATAAAAGTCTGTATGACATTTTAAATTGTCAGTATAATTAAAGTGTCTAATGTCATCTTTAACTATAATGTTGTCAATTTTAGATTTTTTAGATTTCGCCTTTAAATAGTTTGCAACCATTTTTCCTGCTTTATTGCAGCTTATATATTATTTAGCGCTTATTGCTAGTAATACTCCAGAGGCCTCCAGGGTCAACTTTTCATTAAATTCTGACTTAACTTGATTTGGACATTTTCCGAGGGCTGTCTTTATTTGATGTATAATATATGTGCTCAACCATGTTAATAGAGGTGAGAAGTAGTACAGAATCTTTAAGTGCTTTTATTTTTTTACCCGCAACATAGTCAATGATGCTCTTGCAGTTGCTTTGAATGCACCCCAAACAAAATGAAAGGAAGTATAAGGGTTAATGTTGGCAGCAAAGAAATCCCGAAGGCAGAGTTCATCATTTTGTACAAATACACCATCTTCCATTAGACTGTTATTAAAATGTCATCTATTGGCCCACAAGGGAATGGCTAACAACTCTAGATCTACCATGACTGGTGCATGATCTGAGATCAGAAAAGACCCAATTCCAGCATTAATTAATGTGGTAAGTAAATTAAGTTGATCCTGAATTTGGAGTTATGTGTCAGAGAAAAGAGACCAGAATGTCTGGTTTGTAAACATCAACAAGCCCCCTAAAATAGATAGAGGCCCTCATTATGAACACAGCGGTCAAAACCGCCATGTTCATGCTGGAGGTCAAACTACTGACCGCCAGCGTCCCCAGATCCCCGCCGGCTGCATAAAGAACATTCCTGTGGGCCAGCGGGCGGAAACATTGTTTCCGCCCGCCGACCCACAGGAATGCCTGGCCGGGACATTGACAGCGGCTTCACATGAAGCCACTACCAATGCCTCTGTGTGGTGGGTGCAGCTGCGCGGTGGGGCAGTGCACCGGGGGCCCTGCACTGCCCATGCCAAGTGTATGGGCAGTACAGGGGCTCCCCTTCTGCCAGCCTTTCCCTGGCGGGGAAACCCTCCAGGGAAAGGCTGGTGGGTAAGGAAGCATTATCCAAGGGGCAGCACCGCTGCCCTGTCAGATAATAATTCTGACCGCCGCCAGGCTGCCTGACGGAGGCAGCCTGGCGGTGAGTGAGGGCTGCCGATGGTGGCCTTCATGGGGTTCTTCATGTGGCGGTGTGGCCCGCCATGCCGGCTGGCGGTTTTACCCACCATGGCGGGCCACACCGCTAACATCATAATGACCACCAGAATGTCTAAATGGTTTTGTATCTTGTTGGGAACATATTTCACAGATGGATTTCTGTCAATAAAGGGGTCCATGATTTGGTTACAGTCCCCTCCAACCCCCATATTTGTGTTAGAGCATGTCATAATGGTATTGGATTTTAATTCCCAAAATTGAACATCCATACATGTGGAACCATATATATTAAGAAGAGATATTGGAATTTGTTGCATGGTGAGGGTACAAGAATCCACTGACCCTCTTCATCCCTTTCTTCCTTCTCAATTACCAAAGGCAGCCATTTATAAAACAATATCACAACTCCATTCTTAATGTGTTTAGCAGGGGAGAAAATACATGATCCACCCACTTCATTCTGGGAGAATTATTGTCTGAATCTGAAAGATGAGTTTCTTTTAAAAGAACATGTTGCACTTCACATGAAATTGATGAGTGAACACCCTCTGTTTCTCAATACAGTTGCACAAACCTTTTACATTCCAGGACACAATAAGAAGATCATTAGTTATGTGTGTAATTGGGAATATATAATATAGTAAACAGCATTTGATTTACATAGGAGAAAACAACCAAAGCTAGCATTGCACCACTTTGTAAATATGGTAAAGGATAATGGCCTCCTTAATGCCACATTAGCAATAAAAAAGAATTCACTAGTGGGGCGCTAAGAGGCGCTAGGGCCTTGTGAATCTGGCCCAATGTTTTCAGTCCTGAATGTACTGCTGTGTGAGTCACCGTTAATGAAAACACTTGTGAGTGTATCACTCATAAGCTCTTGTAAAGATCTGAAGAGTTCCAAAACTAAACTACAGTCAAAGAGTTTGTGCTTTAAACAGTAGGATAGAGTAAGTAATCCAATTGCCCCAAAAGTTGGTAAATATACGCGGTTTCGAGCTTTTTAAAATGAAGTACCTAATTGTCTGAGAAGGACCACGTATGGAGGCGGAAGCAGGGCCCATAATTGTGGACTGGCAAAGTAGAAAAAAGGCAATTATAATGAGCATTATGTGTTATTAATGTCCCCACTAGAGGGCAATAGTTCCAAAGACGGATCCAAAAAAAATACATCATTTGTCCAATGGCAGGAAGAAATCGGTTGCCTAAATTAGAAGTGGCCATGTAATAATGCCATTTAACATCGAAATCTATACTTGTTACATCACCAGCTGTCACAAAATGCATTTTGTCAATAACCTTGCAAAAGCTTTGGGATCAAACTTGGGAAAAAAACAATTATCTAAAAAAAACACAATGATGATAATCCAAATGTCTGAACGCTCTTCTAATCCATCTGAAAATGTTCATTTTATTTTCATGTTAAACTTTACTTATTGAATTCAGTTACTTTCAATTTTTGCATGTCACATAAGATCTGTTTACAGTATTGTGTAATTATTACCATATGTGCGTTATGCTGCGAAATACTGACAAAATATATAAGTAACAAATCAACTCAACTATATTAAAAAGTCAGGCTTCCAAAGTAATGCTTTGATAAAGGAGAAAACTCTACCTACAACTTATTCTACGTAATACCGTGTCAGACCCTAACATTTTGACTACTAAAGAAATGCAATAAAATTGAAACGGCTGGTTATGACAACCACCTCACTCTCTTTATGAAATTGAAATGCCAAGCACTGACCTTTCAGATGCATCTGGATAGAGTGCATGATAAAAACATATTACATAATCTCTTTCCTTTGGATGTTCAAAGCTGTGCTCAAGGATGTACTGTCATTGAGTACCTTCCAAGACTTGCCAAAGGGACACAACAAGCACGTGCACACCTTATTTAATAAACTTACGTTAAGAGAGATGACAACCCCCATCCTAACTTCAAGACTTATTATCATATGACATTATAGTATGTTTTATCTAATGGGCCGTGCATGAATTAAATTAACTTTTTAATGTGAGTGTACAAATGCAAGATCTTAAAAGGTGAACAACTTGCACAGCTATGTGGGGAAGACTTTACATGATTAAAATGCATGTACCCTAAAGCGAATACAAACGACTAACTCAGCATTTTGAAAAATACCCAAATGTAACATGCTATTCAGCTTCCCAAGCAATTCTGAACACCATCAATTCTTGTTATGCAAAGCAGTGCTAGCCGTGACCTAGACGTTGGAAATGTGTTCAAGGTCACAAGAAGCGCAAGCCAGGGGAAAAGCCGAAAGCCTTGACCGTGATTTGTCATTCCTCGCTCAAACAGTAATGACCAGCAACATTTGCCACAGAGGCTGAAGGGGAGATACTGCATTTTGCTGTGACTCCTAGTAGACAGGGCTAATTGGTTTACAATTGACCTAGTATTCTTCGACTGTGGTCGCTATCTGATTAACAAATAACTCAATGACAGATTCCATTATCGCTAGTGAGACTGAGTGCAATTGCAGGGGAATAATTAGTCATACAGAAAAATAGAACCCAATATTTTTCGAATAATCTGTTGTTAGAACAAAGAGTATGGAAAGCATTTAGGTGCCCCTTAGCACCCCCCTAATGCCACCCAGTGTGCGCCGTATTCACAATATGGCGCACCATGGCGGTGGTCAGGACTAGCCTAAAAAATTATGACACTAATCCTGCAAAGCACCCAGAGGCCCCTTGACCACAATGGGAGCCTCTTAGTAACGCCTGCACTTAGCAGATGTTAAAAAATGCTGATATAAATGGTGCAAGGGAATCTCATAGATTAATATGCACCATTTTTATAGCCCCCTGAGCGCCAGAACGCCCCCCTTGCATACATTATGCCTGGCGCAGGCATAATGTGGTGCAAGGGGTTACAGAGTGGTGCAATGCAAGCATTGCGCCACATTGTAAATATGTTGCAGCGTTTTTGCCCTTCCAACGCCACATGAGCGTAAAAAAATTACACTAATGTGGCATTGGAATGGCGCTAAGCCACCATAAATCTGGGCCTTAGTTTTAAAACATCTATTTGTTGCATTGTGGTGAATAAAAAGTTACTACATTTTCAAAACTATTATTTTGATTTTATTTAAATACATGGGGCCTCATTTATGAGGAAATAGTGCAATGCGGTGCGGTGAGCAATTTTGCTGCCCCGAGTTGCATAATTTCCAAAATGCAGGGATGCACCATATTTACCAGAATAGGGCGCATCCCTGTCTTTTCCCTTCCACTGGTGCTAAATCGGCTGCCTAGCACCAATGCAGCCACCCTTGTGCCATATTGCAAGGTGGCCTGTGTTGCTGTGATGGTTGTTTATGTGCAGGAAGGGACACCTTACTGCACAAAGACAATCATTAATGGTGATTTGCTCCTTCTTTGCATGCTGCAGAATGCAGCACACATAGAAAGACCAAAAAACATGGAGAAATAAAAGTACTTCTCCTTATTGTGCCACTCTAACGCCACTCCTGGGGAGATGATAGTTTTTGATGCTTCTCCAGGTTTACGTTTCCTTGCAAATCTGGGGCAGTGTCAGAAAGCAATGGGTGTTGCGGGGGTACGCCCACAGCAACACCTATTGCATGCCCCTTTGTCACAGAAAACTGCATCGGGCGGCCCATATTTACAAGGCCACGTTAACCAGAAAAACGTGGCTTAACGCCGCCTTGTAAATATGGAGCAAGGCAGAGCGTCACCGGAGCATCGCAAAAGGTGACGCTCCAGTGGCACAAGAGCTTGTAAGTGAGTCCCTATGATTTTAAACAAGCTGGAAATGTTAATATGAAAATACCCAAAATAGGGGTGTTGGAAAATGGGTTATTTGTAAGGGCAGGTAAGTACCTACACTAACCTCCCCTTAGGTCCAGGTAGGTCTCAGTAAATTAAACCGAGTTCAACCCTTGGTAGCTTGGCAACGAGCGACAAGGCTTAACTCAGGAGACAAAGCGTAAAGCATTAAAATATCACAAAACAGTAATTAAATAAAACACAGGAAACAGTTTAAAAATCCAAAATCACTTTATAAAAATAGGAAATATTTTTAGCTTTAAAATGACACCAAAACAAATAAA
Organism: Pleurodeles waltl; assembly: GCF_031143425.1. NCBI lineage: Eukaryota > Metazoa > Chordata > Amphibia > Caudata > Salamandridae > Pleurodeles > Pleurodeles waltl. The sequence continues at coordinate 1,070,908,532 of NC_090448.1, forward strand.
GTCGGATGAGGGGAACCAAAGATAAGAATTTTTAAAGAATGAATGCTTTCTAGCGCATAGACTCAAAAAGCACCAATCTGGTCATCTGGTCGCACCTCGACAGGGGCAAAGTCAAAGTTTAAGGCTGACCGCTATGGAGCCCGCCTCGGCTACAGCCCGCGGGAGGACTTGGTCAAAAGTTTACCTTAGGACTTAGTCATTTGTCTGGAGATTTTCTCAGCGGGACCAAGTCGCGAGTACAATCCGTTCTCCTGGAACTCTTCCCTTCGGATAAACGTTGCGGGAGCCCTCGTGGAGATTTTTACCTTTGGACTTGGTTGTTTTTTCAAGGTGAAAACCCTTCGACCGGGGCAAACCTGAATCTTGATCCGACGTCCTTGGAGCGCTCTTCGGATACACGTCCTGGGAGGTCCCGGTCAACTTCCAATGTACGGACTTAATCACTTTTTCGGAGATTTTCTTCCCGGGGACGAACCTGCAAGTCAGGCTGGGTTGTGGTTGAGGCAAGCTGGCTAGAGTTGCTGCGGTGGGTCGGTCCCTTTAGGGAGCTTTTTTTCAAACATTCTCCAAACTTTTCCAAACTTCTGGATCTTCTTCCAGATGTTCCTTTAAGGGTCTTTTGAGGTCCACAGCTCACCCCAAGGTTGCAGAAGCTTTGAGATGCTCCTTGAGGGTGCGGACTACAACTCCCAGAATGCACCTGGTGTAAACTCCTTTTTGGCCACTGGGCAGTGGTCAGCTGGTTGGTTTCTTCAGGAGTTGGTGCAGGGGACTCTAGTTAGCAAGTTTTCACCTGTAGCAAACAGGGAGTCCCTCCTTGAAACAGGTGAAGCCAGGCAAAGTCCTTCTTGTGGTGAAGCCCAAGTGCACAGCTGGTGCAGTCCTTTAGAGTACAGTGTCCAGGTGCAGGCCAGGGGTCCAGCAGGTTAGTCCTTCTTCTTCTGTAGTTCTTCCTTGTTGGAATCTGATAGGGATCTGAGGTGTGGGTGCAGGTCTGCCAGTTTTATCCTTGCTCCTGGGTGAAAAACAGGGGGGTCCTGGTTCTCCAATCAGGGGCAGGGTCCTTCCCCCTGTGATGACCACTTCCTGGGAAGTGTGGCAAAAATCAACCCCAGGGACCAACACTCCTCAAAAATCCATCATGGCTGAAAGTGATTTTTGGAGGTTACATCTGGGAGAGCCCATTCACTGGTGAGCCAGGCCACTTCACACCTCATCCAGGCAGCCTGGCCAGGCTGCCAGAGGCTGGCCAATCAGAGCAAAGCAGCAAAAGCACTGCAGGGCTGAAGTTGGCAACTTTTCAGGTAAAGTTTAAAACTCCTTACCTGAACAAGTTATATTAAATCCCACAACTAGAAGTTGTGGTGTTTTATTTTAACAAATAATTTGATACCAAACATGTGTCATCTGTTACTTAACGGGACTTTTAAAATTAAAATAAAGTCTCCCCATTCTAGCCTATGAAGGCCATTAACCAAAATGAGGGAAAAACGAATTTGGCTGTTTTACCTCACCAGGGCTTATAAAACTATTTTTATATAAGGTCCCTGCTTATAGTGACATGGCACCCAGCCCTAGGGGCACATAGGGCACACCTTATGAGTGACATATGTAAAAATAAAGTAGTTTAAGACTTTGGAACTACTTTTAATTCCTTAGTCGAATTTACACATAACTTTAATTTAAAAGGTCTGCCTTTAAAATGACACTGGGCATCTCAGCAGTGCACCTATGGGGGCACTACCTATGCTGGGGTCCCTAAACCTACATGTCCTACCATATACTAGAGACTTATAGGTAGGTTAATTTTTGCCAATTATAATTAGCCTAATTTGCATATCCACTTTACACAGAGCACTGGCCCTGGGACTGGTAACCAGTACCTAGGGCACAGCCAAGAGTCAGTAATCACCAGTACCTGTCCAGAAAGTTTTGGGGTGACCTTGGCAAAAAGGAGGACTTTCCTACAAGGGGAGTTTGTAGAGAAAAGGAGCCCACGAGTAAAAAATGTCCACACCCAATACAAAGGAATCATAGTCCAGATATGACCTCAGGCCAATTTAATTTGTTACCAGACACTAAGGGGGCCAGTGTGGCTGCCTCCCGGCGGGCCCCATTAAGAGTTCCCTGCTGGGTCAGCGGGGGAAACGTTTTTTCCTCTCGCTAGTCTACGGGGAATGGCCTACAACATTGATGCTGGCTTATAATAGAGCTGGTGGCAATGCTGTAATGTGTAGGGTGCACCCGCATCGGTTGTGATGTTCATTGTCTGCAAAGCATTGTGACGGGGCTGGCCGGGGTGGATCTGCACTGCCCATGCCAAGTGCATGGGCAGCGCAGGGCCCCCCTGAGGCACCCTGCATGCTGTCTCCACTAGACTTTACATGGTGGTGCTACCGCCATGTAAAAGCTGGCAGAGAACAGGGTCTGGTAGATTGCACAAAAGCAGACAGGGTTAATTAAGAGACAATGTGGTAAATATTTATTCAGCAATTAACCAATAAAAAAGTGATTCCCACACCAATCTAGCGTCTGGTAGTTTTTGATAAATAAAATATCAGAACAACAAAAATCCAAACAGTACAACTGGAGACATGCTATCTGAAAGTCTTAGGTAAAGGTAGTGCCAAAAAACACAAATTGCTAACCTTGGCTACGTGGTTGTGCAGGCCCGGGACAAAGTATGATTTGCATGATCTGTAGCAGTAGCGGACCCATGTATGCCATCAAGTGGACGGTGTTTCGACCGCTGTATTTAGATATATTGCGACCGAGCCGCCGATCGTCATGACAGAGTGCTCTCCCGGGCTGGCAGGCTAGTGGGTTTCCGCCAACCATATTTAGATATCACAGTCCAGCAGGTGGTGTACTGGCAGCAGACTGCTGATGGAAGGAAGCGATCACAAGACCCAAAGGACATCGTACAATAGCAGTGGCTATGGACGAGAGGTAAGTCACACACATACACTGTACCTTAGCCATATGTGTTCCCCTGCATAAAACATTATACATCACACCACATACACACTATTATCCATTGCCATTCCATCACAACACAACATGTAAATGCCGAAAACACACATTGTCATACATCCATGACGTAACATACACACACTATTGACACCACACCCACAGATGACACAACCACAACAAACCCAACTACACACTCATCTACACAAACACACTCACACAACAGCTATCCACATCACAACAATGACCACCACATAACAATGACACACTTGAATGTTACACATAGCAACACAACACACAACCAAACATACACAACATCAAGCCCATATGCAAGTTGCATACAATTTGACACAACCACATCACCCACTCCAGCTCCCTCCACCTCAACCAGCCAATCTAAACACACACACACATACATATACTGACTCACAAACACAGCTGGAAGTACAACATCACAGGTACAGGCACCCTTGCCATGTGCGCACATGGACATGGTTGACAAGTGTAAATGGTATGTCATTGTGGTGCTCGCCTTCATTTGGCAATGAATACTGACACCAAAATGACACCTGTGTATGTGCACAATATGTGCCTTGTACCAGTCTGTCCCCACCCATGTCTGACCAAATTGTGTTTCCGACTTATGCATGTCACAGGAATTAAAAAAAATATTGTGACATGTATATGACTGCAGTGGTGTCGAGCTCATGTGCAGTGATCACACAATATAGACTGGCAATGCGGATTACCTACCTTTGAGTCAGGCAATGGGGGATTGTGGTTTCTCAGCACTCCAGTGGCAACAGCGACAGAAGGTCTTATTCAGTCATGTCCAGTCAAAAATGTAAGTGGAATTGGGAAAAAAATTGGGTTTTACCTCCTTCCCGCCAATCCACCAACTCAGGTGTGGAGGTGGCACTGCCACAGTTGGCATGGCAGTAAGGCACATCCAAATCTGCTCAGCAGGAAGGGTGGCTAGAGTCCTGCTGTCAGCCACTTTCTCCTATGGCACAATTGATGCAGCTGGGAAGTTCTGGCTGAGTCGGTGGGACTCAGGCAGGTTATTGGTTATTGGACCAACATCTAAATCAGGAAGACGGACCTCCTAGTAGGCAGATATGTTTTTAATTGAAAATTTGACAGGGTACTGTTACCACCAAGATCTAAATCAGCCTCAAAGTCACAAATGTAGGCCAACTGCGATGGGGTGTGTGCCAGATACAAGGACTAGGTTAGTCCCACTGAGAATTGTACCTTATAACCTTGATGTGGAGTACAGTTGTACACTGCATCAGCTTAGATGAGGAGCTGCGAAGGATGCTGTGCAAGGTCCTGCGTCGAGTTGTGCTCTGTCAGTTCTGATGAGGACGCTGATCAGAGGTTGCAAGGTGCTGTGATTTGAGCTCTTGCGTCAAGATGCATCACAATGCATCTATTCCAAATAGGCTGCTGATCAGGGCCTGGGACGTGCAACCATGGGAGCTCTTGTATTGTGCTGCATTGAGTTATGTCACACTGTGTCAGTTCTGTGGAAACTCATAGTTGGGACAGAAGGAATACACTCTGATTGCATGTGTCTAGGACCTGGGAGACACCTCTTGGGGGGGTCATGATTAACTCCAGAAGAGGCCAAAGGGAAATCCATTTGAGTCTGGGCAGCTAGGCAAATACAGGGTAGCTCTTTAAAGCATAATATATTCCTTTAGCTTAGAACATGAGGCCAGTCAGCTAGTCCTTGGAGTCACTGTGGTGGCTTTGGGTTTAAGGAGCAGGTCCAGTCTTCCTTCCTCTGGCAGCAGGGCAGCAAGTCATTCCTTCATGCAGCATTGTAGTCCTTCCAGCAGCAGAGCAGTCCTTCCTCTGAGTCTTCCACAGGGCGAGAAGTGATCTGAAGAGTGGAACTGAGGGTCCTAATTTTATACCAGACGTCAGCTTTGAAGTAGAAGAAACCTCTGGAGTTTAACCCCCAAAGAAGTGTATGGAATTTCTTGCCTCCATGCCCTGGTCCTAGGATGTCTGGGGGTACAATAGGCTAGTGTTAAGTTCTTTGTGTGTGTGCTGAGGCAGTGTGTTTGAAGAGCAGGTGGGGCTGTGCACAGCTCTACCCTCCCATGCTGCTTGGAGGGCCCACCCTGCAGACACCCCTTCCGTCTATTCTATGACTGTCTAGGAGGAAAACAAAGGCTTTCATGTGACCCAAGAAGATGCTGCAGACACCAAATAGGACAAGAAAATATTAACTTTCTAAAAGTGGCATTTTCAGAATTGTGACTTAAGATACAACTCTACCATTAAAGATGGTTTTAAAATACAATTCCTTAGACACCAAACATAGCAAATCTATGTGCTCCCAAACACAAATGATCACTTATTAAATGCAATAATGTAACCCTATGTTATCCTATGGGAGTATTAGGCCTCACAGTAGTGAAAAGTGACTTTGAGTGTTTTTCACTACTAGGCCATGTAAACCTAAAAAACACAAGTCCCACTTTTTAAATAATCTGCAACTTGCCCTGTGGGCTGTTTAGAATGTACCTGATGGGTGACTTGCATGTTTTAAAAAGATATGTCAAATGGTTTATTTTGCTAAATTTGAATTGGCAATTTGAAACTGCATACAGACTGCAATGGCAGACCTCAGATATGTTTAAAAAAACTTCCTAGGTGAATGGCACAATAAGTGCTGCGGCCCCCTAGTGTCATTTACTTTACAGATCCTGGAAACCTGTCGTACCCATTTACTATGGGTGTATGAGTAAATTAAATGTGCCATTTGGATGATGTCCAATTTTATTATGATTAAAGGAGAGAGCATGAGCACTGGTTAGCAGTGGTAAAGTGCACAGACCTAAAGCCAACAAAAACAAATTCAGCAAAACAGGATGGATGAAGGCAAAAAGGTTTGTCGGACTGCTACCCAAGGTTGTCAGGTCTAGCAAATATTCAATCAATTTTGTGATTGTGTCTCATTGATGCAGTTGCAGGAAAGTAACTTCCACCATCTCTCACAGGACCTGCTGCCACTTTGTACATTACATTGACATAACCTCTACAGAGATTTGCACAACTAATGTTGATTGGTTAAAAGAATACTTGCTTCATATTAAGTTGATTTTATTATCCTAACACTCGTCACATTACACATGCCAAATATTAAGTAAAATTACAAAGACATTGGGAGCAACACCATTTCTATTTGACTGTTAATAATGGATTTTTTGCACAGACATAGGGTATTTCAGAGGGCGAACAGATGACATTTTGAATTTATTACCAAACATGAAAACCATGAGTGAACAATATACGTGCAAGCAAAATACATTTCATTTCTATTGTACATATAGAACTGTGTGATGCACATAATGTGCATTTATAACTCTATGTATTATTGAAAAAGAACAATATTTTGCCCGAACATAAAGGGTAGTTTGGCTAACAACAAATTATTGATATTGTTACTGCAAATATTTTTCTTAATCAGCCAAATGATACATACATTTAGAAGAAAAGAAACATATTAGAGTTCAATATACCACATTTGTGAGGTCAATCTGATTTGCTTCAGTGATTATTATGAACGAGCAATGAGAGATTCTGGGTGACACTCGAAGTCACCTTGATTATTTTCGGTTCTTACCGGAGTTGTTGGTCTCATAGTGCAGGTAAAAGATGGTTTTGAGGGAAGCCATCAATAAAGATGACTAAATCATGCGTAAGCACCGTAGACCTCCTCTGGTGTATTTCACACAGTTGTGACTCTCAAAACTGTATTCTAAGACCTACTGAGGCAATAGTAGGTCTTCCCCCAGCAGAAATATTTTTGGACTGTGTGGTGAGGTACTTGTAGGAAGATGCTGTAAGGGGTGTCAGCAGACAACTCGACTTACAACAAGATCACATCTCCACTATGTGTAGGGGAGGTTCAATTGGCACGTCAAATGTAATCTCTTGCACTCATTCTCATAGTAGGGAGGTGGGGAGGTGATCTGCAGTGCAGTTCTTCATGCAGATTTCTACAAAAAGGTTAGAAGGTTATAGAGAGAACTGATAACTGTAGCAGAAATCGAAGATTATAGCTGAGAGGTGCAGTTGAGGAAATCTTAAATCGACCCAGGGGAGAGGTGAGCAAGCAGAAAGGCAGACTGGATAATATTACAACTCTGTTCACACATGAAAGTGACATAAAAGGTTTGGGGCTATAACAACAGTAGACATTTGTTGGAAAATGGGTTATTGGTAAGGGCAGGTAGGTACCTACACCTAGCAACAAGCCACTAACCTCCACTTAGGTCCAGTTAGGTCTCAGTAAATTAACCCCAGCTCAACCCTTGGTAGCTTGGCAACGAGCGTCAAGGCTTAACTTAGGAGACAGTGAGTAAAGCATTCAAATATCACAAAACAGTCATTAAATAAAACACAGGAAACAGTTTAAAAATCCAAAACCAATTTATAAAAATAGTTCATATTTTTATCTTTAAAATGACACAAAAACGAATAAAATCGGATAAAGGGAACCGGAGATATGAATTTTTAAAGAATTATTATTTTTCTAGCGCTTAGAAACAAAAAGCGCCAATCGGGTCATCTGGTTGCACCTCGACCGGGGCAAAGTCAAACTTTCAGGCCGACCGCGATGGAGCCCTGCTCGGCTACAGGTCGCGGGAGGCCTCGGTTAAAAAGTTACCTTCTGACTTAGTCTTTATTTTGAAGATTTTCTTCAGCGGGACGAACCTGCCAGTCCTATCCGACCTCCTGGAGCCCTTCTCCGGATACGCGATGCTGGATTCCTCGGTGGAGATTTTTACCTTCGGACTTAGTCGTTTTTTCAAAGTGAAAATCCTTCGACCGGGGTAAACCTGGATCTTGATCCGACGTCCATGGAGCCCTTCTCGGATACGATGGCTGGGAGGTCCCGGTCAACTTTTTACCTTCGGACTTAGTCTCTTTTTCGGAGATTTTTCTTTACCGGGACGAACCACCAAATCAGGCCGGGTCGCGGTTGAGGCAAGCCGGCTAGAATTTCCGCGGCGGGTCGGTCCCTCAATGGAGCTTTTTTACAAAAATTCTCAAATCTTCTCCAAACTTCTGGGGCTTCACCCAGATGTCCTTTTAAGGTTCTTTTGGGGTCCACAGCTCACCCCAAGGGTCCAGAAGTTCTGAGATGGTCCTTGGGGGGTGCGGACTACCACTCCCAGAATGCACCTGGCGCAAACTCCTTTTTGGCCACTGGACAGTGGTCAGCTGGTCACTTCAGGAGTTGGTGCAGGGGACTCTGGATAGCAATTTTTCACCTGTAGCAAACAAGGAGTCCCTCCTTGAACCAGTTGAAGCCAGGCAAAGTCCTTCTTGTGGTGAAGCCCAAGTGTGCAGCTGGTGCAGTCCTTCTGAGTGCAGGTTCCAGGTGCAGGCCAGGGGTCCAGCAGGGCAGTCCTTCTTCTCCTTTAGTTCTTTTCTTGTTGAAATCTGGTGGGGATCTGAGGTGTGGGTGCAGGTCTGCCAGTTTTATCCTTGCTCCTGGGTGAAAAGCAGGGGGGTCCTGGTTCTCCAATCAGGTACAGGGTCGTCCCCCTGTGATGACCACTTCCTGGGAAGTGTGGCAAAAATCCATCCCAGAAGGCAACATTCTCTAAAAATCCAACATGGCTGAATCTGATTTTTGGAAGTTACATCTGGCTGAGTCCACCCACTGGTGTGGCTAAAAATCATAAACACACCCCTCACCTGCCCTCTCCTAATCTAATCAAGGGGGCACCTAGTTGTCTGGGGTTGCAGGATGTGGGGGTGTTGCTGGTTGCTCCAAATGTCTTTCTCTGCCTTTGAAGACCAGTTTGGCAGCCCTCCCCCTTCCTGCCTCACCATCTGCTGAGGGGAGATTCTCTCCCACAAGCACATTCCTTTGTGTGAAGCCAGGCCACTTGACACCTCATCAAGGCAGCTTGGCTAAGCTGCTGCAGGCTGGCCAATCAGAGCACAGCAGCAAAAACAATGCAGGGCTGAAATTGGCAACTTTTTAGGTAAAGTCTAAAACTTTTTACCTGAACAAGTTATATTAAATCCAACAACTGGAAGTTGTGGGATTTATTACAACAATTAATTTGATACCAAATTCTTGGTATGCAACATTTAAGGAGACTTTAAAATTTAAAATAAAGTCTCCCCATTCTAGCCTATGAAGGCCATTTACTTCAATGAGGGAAAAACGAATTTGGCTGTTTTTACCTCACCAGGGTTTATAAATCTGTTTTTATAAAGTCCCTGCTTATAGTTACATGGCACCCAGCCCTAGGGGCACATAGGGCACACCTTAGGGGTGACTTATATGTAAAAATAAGATAGTTTAAGACTTTGGAACTACTTTTAATTCCAAAGTCGAATTTGCATATAACTTTAATTTAAAAGCAGCCAGCAAGGAAGGCCTGCCTTTAAAATGACACTGGGCACTTCAGCAGTGCACCTATGGGTGCACTACCTATGCTGTGGTCCCTAAACCTACATGCCCTACCATATACTAGGGACTTATAGGTAGGTTAACTTAGCCAATTATAATTAGCCTAATTTGCATATTGATTTTACACAGAGCACAGGCCCTGGGACTGGTTAGCAGTACCCAGGGCACCATCAGAGTCAGGAAAACACCAGCATAAAGTGGAAAATGGGGCCAAAAAGTTAGGGGGCCTCTGCAATCAGCCCTGTTTTCTCACAACATTTAAATAGTAAAAGCCTTTTCATGGCGGGGCAATCGCCATGCAAAGGCTGGCAGAAAGTGGACTCATAATCCTCCGACAGTCGGCTGGCGGCAACCTGGCGCTTTCAGTGGTCAGATCGTGGCAGCTCTGCCAAGGTCATAATAGGGCAGTCGGGCCGCCCCTTTTAGCGGAAGTCCGAGCACCACCGTGAGTCTGATGGTACATGGACCGCCTGACTCGTAATGAGGGCCATACTCACTAAAGTGAAACACCGGAATACCCAGAGAGGCTACACATAGCTAAAATAAACTTCAAAGGTGGAAATAGAAAGAATAATGTTTGAATGTAGGGAACTGAGATGTGGAGCAAGGAAATAAACCAATCATCTTCTTTGAAGTTCTGAATTCATTTATAAACAATCAATGTGTATAGTGATCAAATAGCAGATGTTAAATGTTTTTGCTATATGTATGTGGGTCTTTGGAACTGCTAAATAGATATTGCAAGTGGTAAGTGAGGTATTATTGCCTTAAACCAAGCCCAGCATGTGTATTTGATAATTTTGACAAGACTATGTTTCAGACTTAGACAAAAGGGCAGCACAATTTTATTTGAGATAAATTGAAAGTCAATTTTGCAGTTTTGGCCATCATAATTGTGCCCACTTTTCCAGAACTGGTGAGCCGATAAGACAATTAGACCTTAGCAGAACAATTATACTTATTTACTGAGGTGGAAGCTAAGCCTTTGACTTGGGTTGTCATAACATAAGTAAATAAACATAAGCTTCGCTTAGATTTGCTACTGTGAGCACGTAGTGAATGGGAGACGGAGACTCGTGGGGTTCAGAAGGCGTCAGTGAGCCTTCGAGGATGTGGTCTTGTAAAGTGGAGCATCACATGCTGCTCCTCTGCCCCTAGATGGGTCGGTGGGAGGGGGTCAGGATCTGAGCCAGCCCCCACTTGTAGTCCAAAGTAAAGTGAATGTAATAACCACATTTTCTGTCTGGTAACAGAGGGTATAAAAGAGGCTCCAATGCAAGCGCACTTCTGAAATCCAGGGCAGGAAAACTGGGCCAGTTACAATTGGGCTGAGTGGAATCTCACACAGGGATACTGACCAGTCCAACTTTTAATCATGGTCTTAAAACCAGGGGGCATATTTATACTCCGTTTGCGCCGAATTTGCGTCGTTTTTTTCGACGCAAATTCGACGCAAAACGAACTCCATATTTATACTTTGGCGTTAGACGCGTCTAGCGCCAAAGTTCATGGAGTTAGCGTCATTTTTTGGCGTGAACACCTTCCTTGCGTTAATGATATGCAAGGTAGGCGTTCCCGTCTTAAAAAATGACTCCCATGCTATTGCGTCGGATTTATACTCCCGGGCAAAAATGACGCCCGGGAGTGGGCGGGTCTAAAAAACCCGCATTAGCGCCGGATTTTAGCGCCTGGGTCAGGGCAGGCGTTAAGGGACCTGTGGGCTCAGAATGAGCCCAGAGGTGCCCTCCCCTGCCCCCAGGGACACCCCCTGCCACCCTTGCCCACCCCAGGAGGACACCCAAGGATGGAGGGACCCACCCCAGGGACATTAAGGTAAGTCCAGGTAGGTATTTTTTTTAATTTTTTTTTGTGGCATAGGGGGGCCTGATTTGTGCCCCCCTACATGCCACTATGCCCAATGACCATGCCCAGGGGACAGAAGTCCCCTGGGCATGGCCATTGGGCAAGGGGGCATGACTCCTGTCTTTGCTAAGACAGGAGTCATTTCAATGGGGGATGGGCGTCGTAAAAAAATGTCGCAAATCGGGTTGAGGCGATTTTTTTGCCTCAGCCTGACTTGCACCATTTCTGGACGCCCATACGCCATTTTCCCCCTACGCCGGCACTGCCTGATGTACGTCGTTTTTTTTAACGCACACCAGACAGCGCCGGCGGCTAACGCCAGCTAACGTTATTCAATAAATACGGCGCCCGCATGGCGCTTCAGAATGGTGTTAGCCGGCGCTAATTTTTTTGACGCAAAACTGCGTTGGCGCAGTTTTGCATCAAAAAGTATAAATATGGGCCCAGATTTATAAACATTATGGGGCTTATCTCCAAGCCCCTTGCGCCAAATGCGTCACTTTTTCCCATACAAAAAGAGAGGCACCAGTGGCACAAGGGGCTTCTAATAAGCCCCTAAGTGCTTTGTTTGCATCACAAAAGTGACACAAACACAGTGCAAAATGTTTTTTTTTTTTTTGTTATTTGCTTTTCAGGGCAAAACTTGTTTTGTGCTAGAACGTTGCCTAAAACTAACACTACTCAGCACAAAGCACTGCTTTGCATTATTTAGAGTCAATTAGATTTTCCATGGGTGTTACATGGATGTACCCATGCAACCACCCATGTGTTTGTATGTGAAACTCTTTCTACTAAAAATTTGATACAGGGTGTTTTGGGTCAAAAATGAACGCCACTTAAATCAGATGTTAAAAGGAGAAATGCTTTCATCTCTCCTTTGTTTTCTGACTTTGCATGTGTACTGCACTATACATCACAAATACAAAGTAGGACAAGTTGTAAAGGTTGTCTAGGCATAGCATTTTGTACTGGAAGGAAACCTTTCCAGCACAAACCTAAGCTTCATGCACTCACCCATGCACTAAGGCACAATTGTCTGTGTTTGGCACCCAGCAGCAAAATTCGGCACCGGCGCTAGGCTGATGGAAGGAGAAGGCCATATCTCTATAGATATGGGGCTCTCTTGCACTTTCCATGTTAGGCAATAGAGTGCACCATTTTTGCCTCTGCACTCAGTGGCAGTGGTAAATCTGTCCGTTGGAGTCTTAATCCACTGGTATCTTGAAAGGGTTTCAAAATGCTGTGCTATTCCAAATCGAAGTTTCTTAATATAATACGGGAAATAACACGTTAAGCTCACGTTCAGGAGGTGCAGAGGAGGCAAGCGGATCTCCAGCAGCACTAAAGATTTTGTTGAAGCAGGTGAATAGCTTCCCGGCTCGAAACTTAAGATGCATCTCACCTTAAGTGATTCAAGTGCAGAGAAGGGTCAGCGAGCTGCTAGGCCTCTCTAGGATTTATCCACAAAGAACACAGCCAGTCAGTAGGCCATGCTTCTGCTACGGCTGCTGACCTTGACCTGTAAGGAGGAAAAAGAGTCTTTGACACTGTCCTCTTGCCTCATTGGTACCCTTGATACTGTTGCTATTGTCATGAAAAACTGTTTATAAACATCTGGGTTTACAATCAAACGTTTTAACACTGGAAATCATTTCTGATGTCACTTGAAATATGCACTAATTTTATCTTTTTATAGCAAACATTAAAAATGCGAACATTCCAGTCAAGGTTTTCATTATACTTTCATCAATAACACCTAACATCCATGGAAAAGCTAACAATAAAAAATATAATATCCCAGAGTCTTCTACGCAAAAGCTAATACTCCAGGAGTATTTGAGCAATGGCGAAGTCCCTCTTGGGGGCTCTTTTTTTGGCGCATTGGGCCCAATGTAGGAGGCTTCTTATGCAATTCTTCCTGCCCTCGAATCCTGCTTTGAAGCAGCTGCAGGCAAAACATTTACCTTTTAATTACTTTTTTTTAATGCACCCGCTGGTGTGTTTATTTTCCTACTAGTGGATGACCCTCAACCACAGGGGCACCTACACATGTTTGTTCACATGGGTGCGCCGAGATCCACATGGTCATTCCTGGTCTCTGCCCTTCTAGCACACTGACATTGGTTCCAGCCTGTGAGGCAGTTACTTCTCCCCTTATCCCCCAGTGTCTGTCCCTGGTGCTGGTTTGTGTCCAAGGGAGCCCTTCATTTTCTGGTACACTTCAGGCAGGTCTCATTGCTGCCTTGGCTGGCCCAACATGTTGCTTTTGTTGCTGTGAGTAATGGACATAATCATAGATGCTTTTTTTCTAGCTCCTGGACCTTTCTGATTCCTTGTAGCAGAAAGAATCTGTGAAAAGTTCAATATTTGCCGTTTAGTCCTAGCTCCTGGTAATCGTAGACTAGTGCCTTCCTGCAGCAACATCTCTTGTCCCAGCTACTGGTAGTCCCCTTAGCCTGACGTCTTCCTGCAGCAACATCTCTTCCTACTCAAAGCAGAATGCACTTTCTGCCTGCACTCACTAGGTGACACACCCTCATGGCTACTTCAAGGGGACCTATGTGTTCAGCAGAAGCATGTGTGAGCTGCTTCAGGGGACCATGCCACAGATGTCCAAGAAAACGTAATCAATCTGTTTTCCCCACAGGACCAACATATGTTGGTGAAACCAGTACCACTGGCCCTAGAAACCAAATTTGGCAGAGTTTCCTGAGATACAAGCCCAGAATTCTTGTATTCCAGGCAGGGGTTCATTGTGAGATGGTCTGTCCTTCCTCTTCTGCCATCCATTCTTCTCCAAGCCTCTGCTTTGTGCAGCACACTGAAAGTGGTAGTGATGGGATCTAGAATGTTGGTGTCCCTACCAAAACCAGAAATGATAAATCACTACTCCATCCTTAAGATGCATTCAATAGGAGATGCCCACAGGCTGGAAGCTTTTTTTGATTTTTTTCAAGATAGCAGAATCAAGTGATGGTCTGAAACATTTTTTACCTCAACTTTGCTCCACCCCAAACTTATTATGCATAGTTAGTTGCTTTCCTCTTAGACTTCAAAGCGAACCTCTGGTGGGATTAATGCAGTGGACTGCATGTTCTTCCCTTGTTCCAGTCCAGGCTTGCTATTAAGTGTCAGGTAATCACATTTTATGGATTCTTTCCTGCTCCTTCTGCTTCCATAGAAATTACAATCCCTTGCAAATTGGATTACTGTCCAACAAGCAGGTTTGAACTTCCAGCTGACAGCAGAGTAGTTAACATGGCCTCAGTAATTTTACCCAAATGGGTAGTTCCAAACCCAGGGGCATATTTACACCCCTGTTCACCGTTGGTATGTCACTTTTTGTCATGCACTCGCAGCGCATAGTGCAGACTCATATCTACAAGGCCAGGCAAAGTCACGTTGCATGGATTTTTATGACCTTGTAGATATGGAGTATGGCAAGGGATCACAAGTCACTCACTGCCTTACATTTCATCAGGGAAGCATTCCATGGGCGTTGCAACGCGAATTCCCATGCAACACCCATGGGTTTTGATGCACTCCCAGATTTATAAGAATCTGTAAAATTGAAAATGCACCAGAACTGTATGCCTCCCCAGGGCAGCCGCAACAAGGAGAAATATCTTTATTTCTCCTAGTTGAGTCCTCTATCTATGTGTACCCCCCTTCCTGCACAAAAACAATTCTGCTAACTGCGTAGACACGCCTGCACCATGGTGCAAAGGTGGCTGCGTTGGTGCTAGGCAGCAATTTGTTTGCCAGCGCTGAGAGAAAGGACAGAAATGTAATTTATCTGTCCTTTCCCTGTGGTGCACAGCAGTGAAGCAAGGTCACTTCTGCGGTGCCCTGAGTCAAGGAGCTTGTAATTCTGCCACAAAGATATTAAGAGTGTTGGTTCAGGAAAATATTACAAATATCAATGTGCCTCAAGCAATGCCCGTGAGTCAAAATTAATATTTTCTTATATTTTCAAAGGCTTTTGTATGTAGAGACAATCCAAATTGAGATTTTTTGAAGTTTTCACCAAAGTGATAATACAATAAAGCACACTTGTATTTTAATGTGAATAAAAAAGGAAGTTAATCTTAAGTTTTAACAATTCTCAAAGGGAGATCTACACCATAATCATTATGCTCCTGTTGCTCTAGAAATCTTGTAATCCTGTTACAGCACATATTTCTCTCTTTTGTCCTAGATTCCCCAGAGCTTAACATGTTCAACTCTGTATATGTTAAGACTAAAAATTGACTACTTGTGCCCACTTATAGGAAGCCCTCAATTCCTAGCGCTTTATACTGTATCTAGTACTGTCAATGCAGTGTGGTAATTGTGTGGACCCTAATTCATAAGAATCGGTAGTTTTTTTCATTTCATACGGATCTTTCAATATGGCTTCGAAGATTTGTTCCTGTAGACAAATGTGGGAGTAGGGAAGCCTGGAATATCAGAGGCAGTAAAGCACCACTACTTGTAGTCCTTTTTTGGTTAATAACTCTTGTTAACGGTGAACAAAAATCAGTACTTCAATTGTAAGTCTATATGATGGCATTACCAAAGGTGTAGTGCTGTGTACGTAATGCATGCATCTCATGTTAATATATGATTACGCATAGAGCGAAGAAACAAGAAATAGTGCATGTTCATGCTTGGCTGTAGGATGTTTCAAGCAAACATCTCCAATCCACTCTTCCAACAATTCGTCACCATCAGATAACACACCGATTTGGGTACCTCCACGTCAAGCTCTCCTACTTTTACTCTGCAAACTGCCTTAATTGGTTCAATGATATACTTCCACCCCAGAAGCAATTTTAGTATTATTTTGATTCTTCCATAATATGCCCCTTTACATTTCATTTGTATTCGTATAACTCCCACTGCTTCGTCGTATCAACTCCGAAATCATTTTAGTGCTATTTTGCGTTGATATCTGTTAATGTTTTATGGAGGTTTTGTGCATAATTTCTGCTTGCTTTTGAATTAAATAGCATATTCAGACTGTATTGTGGTGAATATTTTCTTAGCATAATTCAAACAAAAGAGCAAAACTATAATACTTGTCTAAGGTGCAAAACGTAATGTGTAAAGCGTTATAAATATGTACCATGCTAGCTCTACATTCTTCCTTTCATTTTGTGCTCGTTTGCATTTTTTAGGTGCATTGCATTACAGCAAATGTCGTCCAGAAAACCCTGCAGCAACTGGTGTTCTTGCAGCACGATTTATGGCTTAATTTGCGCTTCCAGGATCAATAGATGGGTCAAGATGGCCCTGGTCTTTGTGAAAACTGACAATTCCCTTAAATTGAGCGGTTGAGGGTCTTTTAGAGCAAATCAGTTTAGGGCATGCTCCAAACAAGAACTGGCAAAGCCACTAAATTTCGCCTGCATGAGAGCTATTGGCTTGCCAATGTCTTCTAGCCTGTGTGTCTGCTCTTCAGCATGGCTAAAAATTATTAAAAGGAAGTGGTATAAAAGTTAAGAAAAAAGCACTGTGAAGCTGGAGGGTAACAAAAATATTATGAGAGAGCCAGCGCTGGTAGCGTCATGTCACTTTTCTCTCTGTTGGTTGGTGGGTGAGGGGTCAACACAGACAAAGGGAGGATGAGGGTGGGAGGAAAAGGCAACATTGACAACGGAAGGGTGGGAGTGGTCAAATGAGGCAACCGGGACAAGAGGAGGGTTGGGGGTTGTTTGGGAAGAGCAAACACAAGCAATAAGGGTGAGAGGGAAGTGACAACACTGAAAACAGGAGTGGGAAGGAGGAAGCTGCATGGACAACAGGAGGGTGAGTATGGGAGGGAAGACACACCACGGACAACAAGAGGTGGGACAGTAGGAGAAAAGTAACATGGATGGGGGTTTTGGGCTGGAAGGAAAGTACAACATGTACAAGGGGGAGGAAGGTAAGAAGCAACACCAAATAACACAACAGGAAGACAAAACAAGCATTGGCATAGCCAATAGGTCTCGCTTTTGGGAGAGATTCTATTTTTGTTTTCTCTATTCCACTGTAGCTGTGTGGATAGTAAGTGTAGATTGCTTTTTACATGGCAAGTGAAAAGATTTACCCCACCACTTCCAGCCTTACACAAACTAGAGCAAACTAACAAGCTAGATCTCTAAAAATAGCTGGTCCCCAGAGAGTGGGTATGTTATCTAGGCTGGGTTTTTTTTGTATTGCATGCCGGAATCTGTAAACCACAGTTCCACAGGTATCGAATTCAAACACAAATGATCGCGATGAGCTGCTTTAAAAAAAGCTGCTTTACTATGGAATTACTGCGTCAATTTGGGGTGTTAATTTTGTTTTTACAGATTGTGTGTTCCATTAATAATCTCTAAAGCGATGGCATATTCTGAAGTACGGAAAGTCTCAGAAAATAAAAGTTTTTGTATTTTCTCTCATGGGTTTACCAAAAGAATGTTGTGTGTGAATAGAAGCACATCTACTCGCACCACTTAAAGAAAAATAATTTTCAAAAGTCCGCGTTGGCTGAGAACCACCTTTTAATGTGCGCCTCTCATGATCACCAGCAGTAGGCATTCTAGAAGAATGTCTGATGTCTGGCTGGATGGTCACTTTTAACAGCTAGATTTAATTTGGGATATAAAGCGAAGTTGTGTGTGTTTTTACTTTTGTGTCTTTATTTATATGTGTGCGCCCGTGTGTGGTGTGTGCGTGCCCGTGCATTGTTGTGTTTGTGCAGATCCTCGAGGGGTGGGAAGGTGGCAAACTTTTTATGTAATATTGTAGTACTTTAAAAGATAAACAAATACATTTTTAAGCCCAAGGCACGCTTAGGTATATTATATCATGTCCCCTCCCTTTTCCAAGTTAAAAGTAGCACCCAGATTTCATATTGGGAGACTTTTTAATGAAGATGTGAATTAATAATTATGATAAGGTATTAAATTGTGTCTTAGTTTAGATGGGGACCATGTCCGTGCTAGATACTGCTGGAAGACAGCAAGGCACTTACCCCTGCATCTCTGAACCAGCAGAAAAAAATAAAAGGAGCGACCCCTTTTATTCCAAGATGTGCTGAAATAGTAACACGAAATATGTGCATTTTTGTATTTTTGAAATGGAACAAATCCACTGTGCACGTTTTGCATAATAAAAAAAACAGCAAATTAACCTTCGAACTTTTCGGGAACATATTCAAGAAACACTGACACCAGTGCAACTTCTAAATAACTATTTTACACTTCTTTTGTTGTTTGTATACTACGATGTAGGGAACAGGGTAATTTGTAAATGTAAATAAATGAACTAAGTGTGAGACAAAATAATTTGGCTGCGACCACGTATTTTACATGGAGAAAACTCAATGTTACTCAGTCTAGGCAAAGTTCAAAATATTTACTGGTGCCCTCGTGGCAGGCGACAATGGAGCTGGTTAAACGCGTGCAAGAGACATTCTGCTTTTGTCTGCATGTCGTGTGTTCCAATCCTGCTACGGTCAAGCCAGTTCTCTAGTTCCCCAAGGTCTAGCGTCATGGTAGCGCCTCTTATTTATAGTACAAATAAAGGGTGAAGGGCGTTAAAAGGTGTTCTCAAACAACAAGTTAAGTTATAAAATGCTGCAAAATAAATGTTCTAATTTTGGGCATGATATTGTTAGGTTGTGCATGGGAAAAATAACTGAAAGGGCCGGCCGCTTGTGTGTGGCAATTAAGAGCTCTGCAATTGATGTAGCGGGTTGCTTTTCTAAGGGAAACACAGTGGATCTGTGCAGAAGTTTTTCAGTCCATAAATCAGCTTTTTGTGACTGATATAACAGAAAATTAGTTCTGCACATAAAATTTTAGATTTTTGGGTGGAAATGAGATTAAACAGAGCGAAGCAACAAGGAAAGGGTTTTGTACCTCGGAGGCCCGAGATAAGAAAAATCCCTGTTCGAAAACAAAAGTTGAAACCCAAGTTCCGGCACTTCCTGAGCACAAGAAAAACAGCGTGCACGTATGCTCCTGGGAGGCCTTGCAGTGCCGATGACCAGCTCTGGGCGCCATGCTGATGAAAGAAAGGCTCAAGATTCCAGTCGAGCTGGACTTTGAAAAGTAGGAGGAGCAGCTGTGCAAGGAGAGGAAGAAACAAGCAGCCACAGCTGCCAGAGCAGGAAACAAATTAAACATGCATTTCAACTGCAATTGCTCTCGCCTTCGCTCGAGTTAGAGCTAATAGCGTTTTTTTGCACACAAACTGAAAATAAAAAGTAAAACAGATGACAAAGCGCCGCCCTGAGCTCGCAGACACAGACAAAAGGAACACGCATTTGCAATGCAAGAACAGAAAATGCGCGAGGGAAAGTAATGAATGGAATAAACAAAGTCACTCATGCCTGCAGATAAAAATAAGTAATAAACTAGAGCCCTGTTAACAGAAACATACTGGAGCCACTGAAACATCCAGCACTCTGGGCAGATGCTATTAGCCTGAGAAAAAAGTAATCCCTGAGCACATGCTACATAGGCACAAGTGGAAGGGTACAAGTACTAGGCACATGCTCCAGGGGAGTGTACAACTGTGGAAAAGGTGGGACAAAGAGCAAGGATTGACCTCTAGCAAGCAAGTATTTTTTAAGGACACTGAAACAAACCAGTGAAAAAGCAGAGACCCCACATAGAAGTATAGAAGTATATACTAAAGTGTATACAAGAGGTCTCGGATGCTCAACCTAAAAAACATGAGGCAAATTAACAGGAAATGAAAAATATTACCTCTATCTCAGCACCAGCAACAGAAGGACCCTGATCAAGATAAAGCAATCTGTACTTGGTCCATGCTCCTGATGAAAGAAAAAGAACTGAAGCCGCAATGAGCTGCCCAATTGGATTATAGAAAATAAGATGGTGCACCATGGTGCAAGAGTACCTACATTGCAGGATTGTTTTTGTGCATGAAGGGACAAGTTGTGTGAAAACACCCACGCGACACCCATGGAAACACCTACCGGGCTCTTTTGTCCTATTCACTAACTGATAAACAGGTTCCCCAGAGCTTAACGTGTTCAACTGTATACATGTTAGGACTAACAATGGACTGTTAGACCTAACAGCCGTAGGGTTGTCATCCCTCAACTTTTAGCCTGCCTCCCTCTACTTTTCTGACACTATTTTGCTGGTTGGTTTTACTACACTGCACACTTTACCACTGCTAACCAGTGCTGAAGTGCATATGCTCTCTTCCTTAAACATGGTATCATTGGTTCATTCCGAATCGGCATATTTGATTTAGTTGGAAGTCCCTTGTAAAGTGCACCACATGTGCCCAGGGCCTGTGAATTGAATACTACTAGTGGGCCTGCAGCACTGGTTGTGCCACCCACATAAACAGCCCCTTACCATGTCTCAGGCCTGCCACTGCAAGGCCTGTGTGTGCAGTTTCACTGCCACTTTGACCTGGCATTTCAAAGTACTTGCCAAGCGTTAAACTCCCCTTTTGCTACACATAAGTAACCCTTAAGGTAGGCCCTAGGCAACCCGTAGGGCAGGGTGCTGTGTAGGTCAAAAGCAAGACATGTACATGTGTGTTCTACAGTATATGTCCTGATAGTGGAAAACTCCTAAAATAATTTTCCACTACTGTGAGGCCTGCTCCTTTCATAGGATAACATTAGAGCTACCCTAATATACTGTTTGAGTGGTAGATTCTGACCAGAAAGGGGTAACCAGGTCATATTTAGTATGGCCAGAGTAGTAATAAAAAATCCTGCTTATTGGTGAGGTTGGATTTTATATTTCTATTTTAGAAATGCCACTTTTAGAAAGTGAGCATTTATCTGCACTTAAAATCCATCTGTGCCTTACAGCCTGCCTCAAATCAACATCTGGGCTGGGCTGGTTGGCAGCTACCTTGTGCATTTCACCCAGACAACCACAAACACAGGATACTCAGTCACACCTGCACTCATCTGCATGCTGTGCTGGGAGGGTGGAGGGCCTGACACTTACATTTCAAAGGCGAGTGGCCTGCCCTCACACAATGGACTGCCAAACCCCCTACTGAGACCCTGGCAGACAGACCTTTTCACCGAAAGGGGACCTTGTGCACTTCAAAACTACTCTTTGAAGTCTCCTCCACTTGAAATATATTTTGGGGTATATAAACTGGGTCCCTAACCCCACCAACTCAGACACTTAGGGACCTGAGCCTGTCATGAGGAACTGCCTGGCTGCCCAAATGACTCATTTGGATTGTTTTTCTGAGAAGGGCTAGTGCTCTGCTGTTGCCCTGCTGCCCTGCTGCCCTGCTGCCATGCTTCCTCTGCTGAGAAGTGCTCTCCAAGAGCTTGCCTCCTGTTTTTTGAAGTCTCAGGGCCAAAAAGACTTCATCTCTTCAGGAAATCCTTGTGTGGTGAAAATCGACGCACAGCCTGCAGGAAATGACACACAACAATTTTGCGACAGAGAAACCGCCCAACAGCCGAGCTGGACTTCCCGAGTAAAGAAGCGACACAGTGCCTGCCTTGTGGATGGAAATTAGGCGCATAGCCTACCAGATCAATGCAGCCTGAATTCCCGAGTGGAGAATCGACACAGTGCCTGCCGTGCAACAGATAATTTGATGCATCACCTACCGGATAAACACAACGCCTGTGACTTCTTCCCGCATGCTCAGGATTTCCCCTGCATCAT
Organism: Pleurodeles waltl; assembly: GCF_031143425.1. Lineage (NCBI taxonomy): Eukaryota > Metazoa > Chordata > Amphibia > Caudata > Salamandridae > Pleurodeles > Pleurodeles waltl. Next base: position 1,070,930,459 of record NC_090448.1, read on the forward strand.
CCCTGGGTGTCAAAAAGATCCCTGCATCGCAGTGAGGAACCAAGACTACGTGCTGGAAATTGATGCAAAGTTCCCTGTAGCGTGGAAAGAAACAATGCATTATCTGTGACGCACCAGAAATTCCGATGCACATCCTATTTTCCCACTCATCTCCTCCTCTGTGGTGTCTCAGGATATTTATGAGGCAAACTAGATACTTTGTGCAAACAAGAGACAACTGTTGGTTTCTAAGATTTAAGACTCTTTTTAATCTTGCAAAAGTGATATCTCAACTTGTCAATCCTGTTCAAAACACATGTCTGACTCTCAATCATCTGAGGGATTTCCTGTAGTGAATCTGACACCTCAGACAGTGAAGGCCCAATGGCATGAATGTTCTTCCTCGCATCAGCCTTTTGTTGGAAGAATTCATCCTCTCACTGGCCACAGTGACGATCTGGCAGCCCCTCCACATGGAGCAGCCTCTGACATGACCATCGGGTTCACCAGCATAGGGAGAGGTGACACATGGGGGGCTACGGGGAGGAGATGGTGCCTACTGGATACCAGCTCCTCACCAGGGGTGTTAGGCCCCTCAGATTCTTGAGAGAAGGTAAGAAAGCACTGTTAGGGGAGGGGTGTGTAGAAGAACCAACACCTCTAGCTTGGGTGTGAGGGCTGTGAGGAGGTGATGGTTGTGTTTGGGTAGGTGAATTCTATGGTTGGTTGACTGACTGCTTGGCCTGGGCAAGCCTCAGAGGTCATAGAAGGCACAATACTGGCCAGACCTGATGTTGCCTTCAGAGTTTTGAGTAGTGGGCCAACAAAGTCCTCCTGATAATCCAAGTTCGCCGAGAATGACTAGCACATCATCATCTTCTTCCTTCTCATGCTCCTCTTCTTGGACTTTGCTGGCAGCTGACATTGCTGCTTAGAGGAGGAGGGGATTCTCTTCTTGAATTGCCAGCAGCCCTCCCCTGGGGGATAGTTCAGCTTAATCACATGACTCATTATCTTCAGCACCTGCAAGACGGAGTTTGCAACATAATAAGTGTTTCCGGTTGTATAATGTGTTACAACACAAGGGTGTGTTTCAATATTCTTTGCATCTATCTGATGTTTCACATGTGACCTGGTTTGTGAAAACCTACACGTGCCAGCTCATACTGTAGAATTGAGCTGTTGAACACAGATTGCAGTGTCAAATACACCAGCTCCAGCCACAGCTCTGTGTGGTATTGTGATCACCCTTGATGTCAGCTGCTGAACCTGACTTCTTGAGTGTGTGCAGAAGAGGTGGGCCTTGATCCAACAGCTTAAGAAAGAAGCGACATCATAATTAATGTTCAATATAAAATATATATAAACATACAAAAGAAACACAGACATCACTGGTTATGTTAGGAACATATCACACACCAACATCAGATGCTTCAAAAAAAGTGCCAATGTCTGATAATATCCATTCACAAGGATTTGGTTAATCTGCACTATTTGCCAATCAATAGTTTACAACACTATATGGCATACTTACCAAACAGACGGATGGTAATGGTCCAACTGCTACAGCAAGAATGTCTCCCAAATCCCTGGATGAGGTACTTTGGATGAATGAGGATGCCCTGACAGCAGATGTAATGTGCCATACATATTTATATTTCACTACAAAGAATGGTGTGAATTATTTTGCACATATATGTCATAGGTATAGACTTTCAACCTACTTGTGACTAAATAGAGGCAATTTGGTATATACCGTATATATTAGAAATAAAAGTGCAGTCATCCTTTCATTTGACAACATATTATGAAGTGAAATACTCTTATGAGCCACATCTGAGCATATAAAGATAACTGACAAGAGGGATATGAGACACGCACCACATACTGCTGACATATCATCTAATTTTTAAGACTATGAGCCATTAATTAAAGTGATTTTTGGATGCCCTTACCAAGGTCTACCACCCACCAAGTGTGTGGTGCCTGACCATATGTCACACCCATCAGTGGAGCAGAGATTGCTGTAGTAGATATTTTTTTGGCCAACGCTATAAGGCCTAAAATGACATGAGTGTATTTTGTTGACATTCTAGTTGATACATGTTATGGACAATATTTTCTAGTTCAGTTCACATGCTTGAGGCTATTGATATATTCTATGCAAAGAAACTGTAGGGTATCTGATCGTAGTGAAGGAAATGGGACCCTGTTTTAGCCATACTGATGTACCAGTTTGTGCAGGTAGTATGGGCTGATGTGCCCTATGACGTTGCCTCCCTGTGAGCACAGGGACCTCTTCTCTGTAAGTCACACACAATCCAAATTATCCTGTGCCCACCACCTGGTAGCTTGGCACTGAGCAGTCAGGCTTAACTTAGAAGGCTATGTGTAAAGTATTTGTGCAATAAACCATACAGTAACACCACAAAAATACCCCACAAAGGTTTAGAAAAATAGATAATATTTATCTTGATAACAAGGTCAAAAAGATGATAATCCAATGTACACAAGCAAAGTTATGAATTTTTAAATATTAACTCCCATTAAAGCGCTTAGAAACTCAATAGCTCCAGTTGGGGCTATCAGAGCGTATTTGACAGAGTCGTTCCCAATAATGAGACGCCACAGGCGCTGGTCACTGAGTCACATGGACCCTCAGACACAGTACCTTTGGAAATGATTAAAGAAAGACGTTGCACAGAGTCGTGGAGATGAAGCATCGCTAGAGCCGGTGCTGCATCAGTCCCTTACGGCATCCGGGAAGGTGAGGTGTCAGTTCTGTACTGCAAAGCAAGAGAGGTGAGGAGTCGGTTTCATCAAGTTGCAGAGGGAGATGATGTGGCGTTGGTGGTGAGGCATCCTTGTGAGGGTCGATGAATCCAGGCAGTCAAGATGTGATGAGTCAACTTTGCAATCTCGCGATCACACTGGGTGATGTCAGAGGCATCGCAGCAACATCAGACTTGTGTTCCAGGCCACAGTCATTGAGTGCAGAGATGTCCACAGAGCGGGAGCAGTCTGCGGCATTGGTGCTGGCATCATAGAAGTTGTCCCTTCTGTCGCTGAAGTCAGAAAACTAGATAAAAGCTAGTAGATGAAGTCTTTGTTGCCCCTGAGACTTCAGAACAGGAGGAAAGCTCAATCCAAGCCCTTGGAGAGTAGTTTTGGGGAAGGCAGAGTCCTTCCAGCAAAGTCCATGGCCAGCAGGCAGCAGGGCAACAACAGGGCAGCAGTCCTTCCCAGCAAAGCAGTCCTATTGAGTCCTTTGGGGGGGCCATGCAGTTCCTCTGACAGAGTTCAGGTGTAGATCCAAAACTCTCTGATTTGGTGGGGTCAGAGTCCCAGCTTATATACTCAAAAATGCTTTTGAAGTGGGAAAACGTCAAAGAGTGATTTTCAAGTGCACAAGTTCCCTTTTCAGCCCAGTCCTGTCTGCCAGAATCCCTGTGGGGGGTATCAGTCCTTTGTGTGAGGGAAGACCACTGGCATATGAAATGTAGAGAGAGACCCTCCACCATTCCTGTCAAGGGAGACCCATTCAGTATGCAGGTGAATGCAGATGAGACTGAGGGGGGTCATTACCACCCTGGCGGAAGGCGGAGAACCGGCTGTAAGACCGCCAACAGGCTGGCGGTCTTACTGCATGGAATTATGACCACGGCGGTTACCGCCATGGTCATCCGCCGGTTCTCCGTTCCGCCCGCCGGGCTGGAGACCTGGGTCTCCAGCCCGGCGGCCGTCACTATACCGCAGGCGGTATTTTGACCCGGCTTACCGCTGTGGATTTCCAGCGGTTTGAACCGCCATGAAATCCATGGCGGGAAGCACTATCAGTGCCAGGGAATCCCTTCCCTGGCACTGATAGGGGTCTCCCCCACCCCGACTCCCTCCCCTACCCCCCACCACCCCTGCCACCCCCCAAAGGTGGCAGGGCCTACCTCCCTATTCCGCACGCAGGCACCACCTACACACTCACACGCACACACGCCAACATACATGCCTACATACACACACACAGGCAGACACGCACACCCACATTCAAACATACACGCACACATCCATACAGACATACCCACAGACATACATGCACTCATTCCCATACACACAACACCCCCGCAAGCATACACGCACTCACACCCCCCTTCACATACACACACGCACACCCCCATGCACCTACACAACACCCAACACCCCCCCACCCCCCTCCCCTCACGGACGATCGATTTACCTGGTCTGACGATTCTCCGGGAGGGGACGGGAGCCATGGGGGCAGCTCCGCCGCCACCACACCGCCACGGCGAATCACAGGATGTGATTCGCTGGGCGATGTTCTGTTGGCTTGGCGGTGGAGGTGGAGCAACCTCCACTTCCCCGCCTCCCGCCAGTATGGCTGTTGGCGGCTCTCCGTCCGTAAAAGGACGGAGAGCTGCCAACGGTCATAATAGGCCGAGCGGCAAACCGCCACCACTGGCGGTCTTCCTCACGGCGGTCCCTCAGCGGCCTTTCAAAAAGACCGCCGAGGTCAAAATGACCCCCTGAGTGTCCTGTGTTGTGGATGGAATGCACAAGGAGAGCTGACAACCAGCACAGACCAGATGTGGATTGGATCCAGGGCTGTAATGCACAGATGGCAGTAAGTGCAGAGAAATGCCCACTTTCTTAAAGTGCCATTTCTAAAATAGTAATATTGAATCTAACTTCACCAGCAAGCAGGACTTTCTATTACCATCCTGGCAGTAGTAAATATGACAGAGCTACTCCCTCCAGATGAGAATCTACCACTTAAAAGTATATGAGGGCAGTTCTAATGCTATTCTAGGAGAAGAGGAGGCCTCACAGTGGGGGAATCAAACTTATACATTTTTCACTACAGGGCATGTAAAACACATCAGTACATGTCCTGCCTTTTACTTACATAACACACTGCCCTACGGGTTACTTAGGGCCTACCTTAGGGGTGCCTTATATGTTGAAAAAGGAGAGTTTAAGGCTTGGCAAGTATTTTTAAATGGCAAGTCAAAGTGGCAGTGAAACTGCATACAAGCCTTGCAATGGTAGGCCTGAGACATGGTTAAGGGACTACTTAGGTGGGTGGCCCAATCAGTGCTGCAGGCCCACTAGTAGCATTTAATTTACAGGCACTAAGTATATGTATTACACTTTTCTAGTGACTTATAGGTAAATTACATATGCCAATTGCGTAGGAATCCAATGTTACCATGTTTAGAGAAGAGAACACATGCACTTATGCCCTGGTTAGCAGTGAAAAAGTGCACAGATTCCTAAGCAAAAAAGGAAAAAAAAATTGGAAGCATGGAGGGAGGCAGGCAAAAAGTTGGGGGGGCACCCTAAGGTTGTCAGGTCTAACAGTTGAGTAATAGTTTATGATGGTCAATTATGTTTGTCGGCCATTTATTTGTCGATAAATGTGTGAGTAAGATATGTAGATTTGTAGGCTTGTCTGTGTACCAAGGTATCACGTTGAAAGCATAGCTAAACACCTACCAATGTAGACTTCCATACTTTGAATCCAGTAACCATAATGAAAAACATAAGACAGAGATGTTGATTCAGAAAAATTTATATTATGTAGTTAATAAATTAAATGAAAAACTCTCTATTGGAAAGGAAGAATGGAAATCAAATTCAATCTTGTGGCAGATTGGGGAAGGGCATTTGGAGGCGGGTGGGCAAAATAAATATAACATGTCAGGAAACATCAGGGGACCCAGTCTTTATGCAAGGGGTTAAAAAAAAAGTAAACAGTCAAAACAATGATTAGTCACAGGCCATCCTTACTGTCCTCGTTGACAATACTGTTAAAGTCCTCTGCTCCTGTGGAATCTTCCTTGCTGGCTGGTGCAAGAAAACACTCCACAAGAGCAGGTAACATGAGGGCTAATCGGGGAAATAGAGAGGGAAGATGAACTGGGAGATACTACAACATTGGGTTGGGTGGGTCAACACAGACAATGTGGCTGCATCCAAGGAAGTGATGGAGGCAGTGAAGTTAGCCATATCTCCGGAATGTGCCTCACGTTACCCATCTCAGACCTCCAGTAAGATCCAAAAGGACACATGCTGCTCAACCTCAGAAGCCATCACTTCCTGGGATGTAGCCATAGAAGTAACAATACATGGAGGTTTCGGTTGGCCATGAGGGCTACGGAGTGTCGGGGACAGATGTCTCCCTCAGCTTTTCTGGGCAGACACTTGAAGGGGGAGTAATGGCAGGGGATGCAGCTGGAAGTTCTGATGGAATGGGGCTGTAGGAGTTAGGGAGAAGTCAGTGGCAGTCACAGAAGGTGATGTGGCCTGCCCTGGGGACACTGCTGCAACTTCAAGGTCTTCTGGACCAGGGGCAGACTGACATTCTTAATTCTTTTTTCCATCTAGTGGTGTTACTCTGAACACCCCTACTTCAGTGTCCTCAGCCTCCACCCAGGCTATTGATTATGGGGGTGTTGGTTTGGGGTGTTGGCACACTACCCCTGCCTGGTTCTTGGTCTCCCTCCTCCTCCTCGCTGGTGCTGTACAAATGATGTGTACACTCCTGATTCAAGGTTCCACTGGCCTGCCCTTGGTGCTGGTTGGCTATTCCTTGGGCAGACGGGTTAAGTGAAATAGAAGCCAAATAAGTATGAAGTTGGTGTACAAGTCATAACAAAGCCCACAACTGTCAGGAATCCCCAAGGTGCCTCCTGCATTATCTGTCAGTATCCCCAGGGATTAGGGTTAAATCATATCTGTGTTCTTGGTTAAACCTTCATGTTTCTAAGTAAACATAGGGGGTCATTACGACCTCGGCGGTCTTTTCGCAAGACCGCCGAGGTACCGCTGTGCTGAAGACTGCCAGTAGTGGCGGTCTTCCGCGCCGCGTATTATGACCGCGGGCAGCTATACTGGCGGACGGTGGGAAAGTGGAGGTTGCTCAACCTCCACCGCCACGTCAACAGAACACCGCCCACTGAATCACGTCCCATGATTCGGTGTGGCAGTGTTCTGGGGACGGTGTTCTGGTGGCGGAGCTGCCCCCATGGATCCCGCCCCCTCCCAGAGGATCAACAGACAAGGTAAGTTGATCGTCCGTTAGGGAAGGCAGTGGGGGGGTTGTTGGGTGTTGTGTGCGTGCATGGGGTGGGCGTGTGAGAGTGTAGAGGGAGTGAGTGAGTGAGTGTATGCGTACGGGGGTGCTGTGTGTATGGGAAATGTGTGCGGGTCAGACGGTGTGCATGTCTGTTTGTATGAGTGCGGGTATGTGTTGTCGGGGTGTATGTGTGCGTGTAGGGGTGTGTATATGTGCATGTTGGGGGTATGTGCGTGTAGGTGTGTGTATATGTGCATGTTCGGGGTCGGGTGGGGAGGGGTGTTGTGCCACATTTGGGGGGTGGCAGGGGGGGGTGTGGGGTGTGGGGGGAGGATTTGTGGGGGGTAGCGGGGGTGGCGGAGACCCCTATCAGTGCCAGGGAAGGAATTTCCCAACCACCCAAGATCCATGGTAGTATGCAGGTTCCTGATACCGTCGGCGGTCTAATGACGACCGCCGGGCTGGAGACCGCAATCTTCTAGCCCAGCGGTCTTCACCGCCATGGCGGTCGGAATGGTGAAGTGGCGGATGGGTCATAATTCCAGTTTTTTTCCCGCCGGCCTGTTTGCGGTCTTACTGCCGCTTTACCACCGACCCCCAGGGTGGTAATGACCCCCATAATGTTTTGTGTTACACAATTGGTTTTATCAATGCTTGTTTTGCCAATGCTTGTTTGCTAATGTGAGCAAGTGTAGACATGTGCTTCTAATTGGGTGTGGTGTAGACATGTGCTTCTAATTGTGTGTGGTGACTCATCTACATGTGGAAACTCAACTGCTTTCCGGATTGGCTATAAATAGCAAAGTGAAGCATGCCTCCCTGCTTGGCTTTGTTTTGCTTCCTGATCTCAGCATCTGATTTGGCATTCCAGCCCCTGCCTTCATCCTCGTATTCAGGACTTTTGAGGCAATTCTTTTCTTCGTTCCTGTACCAGCTGACACCAGGCTTTCCTTCTGCACTCTGGAAAAGACTGCAGCTAAGTGACTAGTATTCTCCAGGGAGTTTGTTCTTTGAGCGCCGCGCTTTCCTAGAACAGCTGGTGTATTTCACACCTCATATTTTGGCAGAGTGCTTATCTTGAAGAGACAAATGCATTTCTGAACATTCGACATTATTATTGTAGTTATTTGCCTAAATGTGCTTCAGGAAATCTGATTGAGCTCAAGTACTACAAAAAGTGACAGTGCAATTTTAAAAGAGCATTTACATGACTTTTCTTTCTCTTATAGCATAACTATTGGATTTAAATTGTGTCATTCATGCCTGTGTTTCAGGTTTGAGGAATTTGCTTTTGAAGGGTTTTTCACACACACAGTGAAACCAAACCAAACTGTGCCACCTTAACTGTTTAAACCCAGAGTGGACATTTGTATTTCTTGAATTGTTTTTGTTCCCTTTAGTTTAACCCTATGCATGCAGGAAAGTTATATGTGATATAAGTAATGCCCTTGTTTGTCTTTCTTGTGCATGATAAGTTCAACCTCAGTTCTAATTGTAGTGTGCAACAGTGAATCTCTGTGAAGCCAGCCCTAGTATCGCAGTACTTATTGTTATGGTACTCAGTTTGGGTTTTTGGTAATGCAGTGTTAGTACTTGTGCCAACAGTTATTATTATCCAAAAAAAGTGCTGGAGCATCCTGGTATTCTTCTACCGCTCCTGTGCCCATATCAGAAAGAGAGATTCAGTTTCAAGGAAGTTGAGTGCACTAGCTCTACTATCACTCTGTCAACAACAACCTGCCCCCGAAGATACATGGTGCCAGGCTGGACCGGCAAAACGTGGCAGTGTTTTTTCTCTTTCTCTTCCACTCCCCCTTTCCTTTTGGGACACCTGCCAGGGTTTCTGTGTCCACCAGGAAGTGCTGAGAGGTGTTCCAAGAGGTCGGGGACATACCATCGCCCCTGTAGACATCCTGCTTTTCAAGTGAGTGGCCCGTCTCGACAACAGCAATATGAAGCAAGTGCTGACTTTGTAGTCCTTTGATCTCACTAACCACTCATACATGTTTTGAACCCAAAAGTATGTGTATTATCATTGCAATGTCCTGAAATTACTGACACAATAACATCTTTCTCAATTTTGCTCAGTACACTCTTCAATGTTTAGTTACGTTTCACCTTCAGCATTGGTGCAATGTGAGTTTCCAGACACAGAAACATGATTATCTCACAATGTCAGATTACAAGTGGAGATCGGACACAGTCTGGATGGATATGATCACACCTAAAAGTGGATCCCGGATAATCCTGTAATGAGCAGTCTCAACAGTCTTACTATTCCTATCAAATGTCATCTGTTGTGTAGCATACTGAAACACTACATACAGACACACAAGGCCTTGGATATGACTTTTGCAAAAATGTGATTCAAAATATTTGAACATCCCTTGATAACATCAGTCACTCTACATGGTGAGTGCCACACTTAGCATGTCAATACTGCTTTGTTTATGCTGTGCACTGGTAACCACATGTGCATAGCTTTTAAGCTACCTAGATATTAGAAATGACACTTCTGAGACAATGTGTGCATTTTGTCCCTCATGGATTTGTTTGTATCATTTTGAGTGAGACAGGTATCACAAAGTCAGCCTTTACTTCATGGTACAAAAATATGATTTTCAATCTACAAATAAAGACAAACAAAAAGCATGCATGCTATAGCATCCAACACCCAAACACCCAACACCCAAACCCCTCTCCTACCAACACTAGACAGTGAGCACGAAGCCATTCCTTCACCATTGGATACAACAGTTATAAGTCCCTAAATTGACAAGTAATGATATTGTAAATGCATTTATTTATAAAAATGCAACAATAAGGAAAATGTACCCAAGTTGTGTTTAGAACACTATAAGGCCCAGAATGCTGTCATAAAGTAGCATTCTAATTGCTCCACGGAGACAAAGACCCTATAAGTACTGTAGCCATTATGCAGTCAGGGCGAAAGCTGTCATAGAAACATGGCGTTACATCTCTTTCCCCACTCATGTCACACTACCAGACAGATAATGCAGTTCATGAGCATACTAGGTCTATGCTGCATATACTCCTCCTTCTGAGCAGGCTATTTCCAGGACCCTCCTGTGCAATGGGCTGAGGTGGATCCTCTATAAGTGGGGCTGGAAGGCTTCCCCAATAAGTCCTGGGCCTTAATTCTGGCCCAGTTTTGCAGGTCCTGCTAGCGATTGCGACACATTTGGGCCTGCTGATGATAAACGCCCACTGTACTGCAGCGTACTACAATGTTCTACCAGAATCTGTTGCACGCTGTTCCTCAAGGTCTATTTAAAAATACGGGTACCTATCAAGCAACCCCTCAGTTAGAATGTTCAATTTAGTTTCACTGAAAGGGAGTGCCTAGTCATCAAGTCCCTCAGCCATGTTGAGGACAGGTTAGGTACACAGAGCATCAGTGTTAGAAATGGGGTTTTTGGTTGGCAGTCAGGTTACCCTCTGTCCAAGCAAGAACCCTCACGCTAATCCAAATTATCCTGTGCCCACCCTCTGGTAACTTGGCACTGAGCAGTCAGGCATAACTTAGAAGGCAATGTGTAAAGTATTTGTGCAATAAATCATACAATAACACAATATAGCACCACAAAAATACACCACACAGTGTTTAGAAAAATATATAATATCTATCTGGATAATTGCAGGTCAAAACAAATAAAGATGCAATGGAAAATTGTAGAGATATCACTGAAAAGTGATATTAAGGCCCATTTTTATACTTTTTTAGCGCCGCATTTGCAACGCTTTTTTGACGCAAAAGCAGCGCAAACTTACAAAATACAATGGTATTTTGTAAGTTTGCACCGCTTTTGCGTCAAAAAGCGGCGCAAATGCGGTGCTAAAAAAGTATAAATATGGGCCTTAAGTGTCTTAATTCTTTAAAAAGCAAACAAACTCTCTTTCAAGCATAAAGTACCTGGTTTAAAGTGGAAAATCTCCGCAAAGGGCCGCAGAAGAAGAGATACGTGGAAAAATGGTGTGTGCGTCGATTTCTACCCTGCACACATGGACTTGCATCGTTATTTTTCACGCGGGGAAGTCATGGTTGTTTTCCAGTATTCGGACAGTCTCTTTCTGTGGTTTGCGGGATTACCAGATGTCCCGGGGTCCGTGCTAGGATTCTTCGGCTGGTTTTCCGGCTGCGCGTCATTCCGGGAGGCTCTGCGTGGAATTTTTGTTCTCACGGCAGGCGTTGCATTGATTTCCTCTCTGGAAGTCGGGCGGCGTTGTCCTTGCGAGGCCGTGTGGCGAAGTTCCGGCCCCCCCGAAGGCGTCACGTCGATCAGCGTCGGTGTGCGGTGATTTTCTAACCGCGGGGCAAGCTGTGTGTCGAAATTTCGGCGCACGAAGAGTCCAAATGAAAAAAGAGAAGTCTTTTTGGTCCTGAGACTTCAGGGAACAGGAGGCAAGCTCTATCCAAGCCCTTGGAGAACACATTTACAGCCAGAAAAGAGTTCAGCAAGGCAGCAGGCCAACAGCAAGGCAGCAGTCCTTTGTAGAAAGCAGACAGGTGAGTCCTATGAGCAGCCAGGCAGTTCTTCTTGGCAGGATGTAGTATCTGGTTCAGGTTCTTCTACAGCAAGTGTCTGAGGTGGTAGGGCAGAGGCCCTGTTTTATACCCAAATGTGCCTTTGAAATGGGGGAGACTTCAAAGAGTGGCTTAGAAGTGCACCAGGTCCCCTTTCAGTTCAATCCTGTCTGCCAGGGTCCCAGTAGGGGTGTGGCAGTCCTTTGTGTCAGAGCAGGCCCTCCACCCTCCCAGCACAGGAAGACCCATTCAAAATGCAAATGTATGCAAGTGAGGCTGAGTACCCTGTGTTTGGGGTGTGTCTGAGTGAATGCACAAGGAGCTGCAACTAAACCTAGCCAGACGTGGATTGTAAGGCACAGAACGATGTAAGTGCAGAGAAATGCTCACTTTCTAAAAGTGGCATTTCTAAAATAGTAATATGAAATCCAACTTCACCAGTCAGCAGGATTTTGTATTACCATTCTGGCCATACTAAATATGACCTTCCTACTCCCTTCAGATCAGCAGCTGCCACTTCAACAATGTGTGAGAGTAGCCCCAATGTTAGCCTATGAAGGGAGCAGGCCTCACAGTAGTGTAAAAACGAATTTAGGAGTTTTACACTACCAGGACATGTAACTACACAGGTACATGTCCTGCCTTTTACCCACACAGCACCCTGCTCTAGGGGTTACCTAGGGCACACATTAGAGGTGACTTATGTGTAGAAAAAGGGGAGCTTGAGGCTTGGCAAGTACTTTTAAATGCCAAGTCGAAGTGGCAGTGAAACTGCACACACAGGCCTTGCAATGGCAGGCCTGGGACAAGGTAAAGGGGCTACTTGAGTGGGTGGTACAACCAGTACTGCAGGCCCACTAGTAGCATTTAATCTACAGGCCCTAGGCACATACAGTGCACATTACTAGGGACTTATAAGTATATTAAATAGTCCAATTGGGTATGATCCAAGGTTACCAAGTTTAAAGGGAGAGCGCATATGCACTTTAGCACTGGTTAGCAGTGGTAAAGTGCGCAGAGTCTAAGAGCCAGCAAAACAGATTCCAAAAAGTGGAGGGAGGCAGGCAAAAAGTTAGGGGTGACCACCGTAAAGCATGTCAGGTCTAACAATCAGAATGTCAGGTTTTGTCTTTGGCTTATCGTCCAGGCCAGAGGGAGTTGGCGTGCGGCCTCAGTTCTTCCAGGTCCGGCTCTGGCAGAGGTAGGGGCGACCCCTTCCGGAAGCCACGTTGCTGTTGACAGTTATACGCTACTACAGTCCATGCCCTTCAGAAGGAGTCCCAGAGGAAAAACCCCATAGGGAAAAAATTTCCAGACAGGAACTCCTTGGAAGTAAGGAGGACACAACAAAAATCAGAATCTTGAAGCCAGGAAAAACACAGGAAAAAACAAGAGCCAAAACTGGATTCCAATAGAAGACCAACTGGAGCGTGACCACCACAGGAGAAGTGTTTCAACGCAAAGAGAAGATAATTCAATCCCCTTATATACCCCTAGACAGAAAGTGACAAACAGGAAGATGAAAAAAAGGCCACCTTGGATAGGGAAGGGCTAATAGAACTAGATAGAAAAAGCACCATAGTAAGAAGGGAAGCAGATGCATGCAGGGAACCAGAGAAGAGAAAGGTATGCTGTGGGAAACAGGAAATAATGGCTACGCGAAGAAAGAGAAGAAGGAGAAAGTCAAGTAGTGGGCACCAGGTGGGTGAAAGGTCAAGGGGAGCGCCCGGGGGCCTTCAATATTAATATGCACACCGCGCACAATGCGCGGCGAGACCCAAAGCCCAATTCTGGGCTCCCGCCCCGCGGCAGCAGAGAGGACGGCGCGAGGCCGGAAGAAAGGGGTGCTGTGGGCCCAACCAGGCGGCACCACGGGTCCCCGCAACGCAACACAGAATGGCAGAGGGTCTTACTTTGAGATGAGAATAGCTCAGAATGAATATACAGCAACTTTCTGTTAAGAACTCTCTGTTGTTTATTTCCTGTTTGTCATTTCTTGTATTTTGGAAATTGGGCAGTTAGTTGTGTGGCAAGCACAAGTAATAGTTCCTCAGTTGTCCTCAGTGGGAACCAAACACCCTATTGTAGTGCTTGACTCTCACAGGGTAGCAAGGAGTATTCAAGGGCAGGGGCATGGGTAGTAATCACCAATCACTGGCACACAATAATAACACTCAATAATTGATTATCCAGTCAGTACTTTTAATATGCACACACTACTAAATACTATGCAATGAACTGCAAAATGACATTCTGTAATCACTGGTGACTCCCTAGAGGGGTCACAAGAACAAATCAAGTGAGCTTCAACAGTCATTGTGTAGTAACTATATGACTTTGGCATGAATCATCATCATAATTGCAGTAATGATGTATCAATACATCAATAAAACTTGCACCTATCATGAAAATCCAATTAAACCCTTATCAGGAAATTATTTTGTGTTGTACATCCTTTCATATACTTGGCAGTAACTGTAATTGGCAATACAACCCCTAGAGGGCATCACAGTAAAATAGCATGGTGAAAAAGCATTGCAATATAACCATACAGTCTCCCTGTAGCTCGCCCCATCCTGGAAATTCTGGGAATGCGTGACGGCACTCCCTGTAGTTGGAGAGTACTTGTGTATCGAGTTTGGGGGAGAGGGCATACGTGGGTTCCGCACCTTATTCCCATCCCCTGGTTTCCATCCTGCCCGGACATCCTATCCCCCGGCCGGATTCATGTTGCAGGGGCTGGAATCTGCAAGCAGGATAAGAAGAAGGACAACACGCACGTCTTCTTCCCCAAGGAGGCAAATACAGCTTTTTTGCGTCATTTCCCGGGCCTTGGTCCTCCCCAGGAGAAATCAATCGTACAGCAGAGGAGACTCACGTGGTCCTAGGGAGGTAAAATAGGTCAAAGTTTGCCAAACTTTAGAATGCCATAAATCAGGCCCTCTTGGGCCGATTTGGATATCTTGGGCTCATATTACTCCTGGTGGCGAGCTCTATTGACCAGATGCAGTTGCAACAAACCTTTCCACCTCCAAAGTGGTGCAGTCCTCCAAAATCTGCTCCTCCTGGCTCCCTGCGCCAATGTGTCCATCATCTGGGAGCCACTGGCCACATCAGCTCCTGCATTCTCATTTCCACCCCTCGTTCACATCACTGCAAGGGACATGCACGCTAGAATTTCAAACGAGCTTCTCCAGTGAATTGATTCAGTTGTCTGTGCACTCCCTTTTGTTCAGTGGGCTTGGGCAGGCCCATCTCTGGTGCAGTGTGACAGCTGCATGACTGATACTGGTCACTCCGCCCCACCCCTTTCTTCATCAGAAGCTAGGAGAAGTAGTGGTAATTTCTCCTTTTGTTTGTGGATGACCTTTGTTATTGCTGCTGGAGAACATGTAATTACTGGGCACAGCAGGGTGACAAAAGTCCTGGGCTCTGATCCTGAGATGAGCCAGGAAAAACATGGAAACTCTCAATGACCCAAAAGATGTACAATTATCATTTTGGAAGATACAAATTTGGGGCCTGATTTATACTTTTTTAGTGCCACATTTGCATCATTTTATTATGCAAAAGCAGCACAAACTTACAAAATATAATGGAATTTTGTAAGTTTGCGCCATTGTTGCATTAAAAAATGACGCTAATGGGGCGTTAAAAAAGTATAAATCGGGCCCTTGGTTCTCTGGCATAGGTTATACTCCAGTTCAAGGCGTCAATGTTCTCTGTAGGCCAAGGGAAAGTGAAACTACATTCTAAGGCAGTTTCCCCCCTATGTATATAATGGAGTGTCATTGCAGTTAAAACATTAAAGCACACTGTCTTTCCCTAACAGTGTGCACTACACTTCATGAGGTCTATCCGAGGTGAATACCTAATCCTGCAGAGTGTCCATTGCACCAGACTACTTGAGCGCTGTTACCGGGCTGTGCACAACAGTAGTCTCACATGTGCACATTCATGTGCACATGTGTTCACACGTAACCAGCTAAGTGCCTCTTACCCCTGCTGCATTGCAGAGGCCTTATCTTAAAAGGCGGACACTGGCGGTAAACATGTGCAGTTCGTTTACCATGTGATTACTGTGGGCGAGACACAGTAGTGAGGCTCCTCCACAGTAAAATGTAAAAAAAACAAGTGATCAGAAAAGCAAACAAATCTGGGCTACTTCTGGGGCAGAACCCAGTGCAACACTGTGTAATTTCTTTATACTTCGGCCCGACTGCACAGTCTCCGCTCTGTGTGTGCAGTTTACGCACACGGGGCTTAGACTTCAAACTTGCGTTAGCGACTCTACACTTGAGCTGAAAAGCAAAGATTTGCTACAGAAAATGACAGACAGGAAATAAAAAGCAGGAAATTCATTACATGAAGTTTCTGGCAGCCATTTTAAGGTCATTCTGAGCCATCCTTACCTCCAGCCAAGATCCTCTGCCATTCTGCAGCTGAATAATGCTGGGAAAATCCAAATTTACCAACATATTTAAGTACACTGAAGTTCAGTGGTCATGTTACAGTGACATGATGAAATGTGTTGTACAGGATTAAGGGCCACATGAAAACAAATCAGGTTTTGCGGCACACAAATTGCGAGTCAGAGCAACTCGCAATTTGCAAGTCGCAAAACCTGATGTACAACAGTGTCAATGACACTGTTTGCGATTCCCAATGGGGTCGCAAATGACCTACCTCATGAATATTCATGGGGTAGGTCGCAATTTGAGACCGCATTGGGAATGGCCGCCCTCACAGGGATGGTGGCCTACTGGAGACTGCTTTTAAATAAAGCAGTTTTTTTTTCTTTTTTAAAAGCAGCTGTTTTCCTTAAAGGAAAACAAGATGCATTTAAAAAATCAAAAATGAAAAGTTTTCTTTTCATTTTATTAGAGTAGGCAGTGGTCTGTGGGACCACTGCCTGCTCCGAATTTTTTTTTCACTACCATTCACAAAGGAGAAGGGGTCCCGTAGTTTGAAACTGGTGCTAACTGCGATTGTTTTGCGACCGCATTCGCGATCACAAAACAATTATACATACCATCTGGATTCGGTATTAGGAAGGGATGCCCTTGTCACGCCCCTTCCTAATACCGAATCGCAAAACCCAAACTGCGATTCGGTAACAAATTACCGAATCGCAGTTTGGGCTTTGTACATCCCAAATAGCATTTTTCAAGTCGCAAACGTGCCGATTCGCTGTTTGCGACTTGAAAACTGCTTCGTACATCTGGCCCTAAATGTGTTTTAGGTGTAGGGAGGATCTCTCATTTGATCATTTAGTACACAAACAGAGCCATCAACACCTTTTGAAAATATCTGACATGTTATCTGAAAGCATCCAAGACACAGCAACTTATGATATTATATGTCCTTTAGACATACATGTGTGGTGCATCCAGCATTACGCACACAATACTATATACCTTGATTCGTGGTTGGGCACCTGGAGGATTTTGTTCCTGAGCAAGGAAAATCCCGGACAGTACACAGGTACTTTCGTGCCATAGTGTACCTATAAAGCCACATCACTACACTGCCACCTGAGTTGCAGTGCACTAAATTACAAGAGATTTGGTGATCTGGAACAAACATATGTTACATTTTACTTATCCTATACACAACTCAATACAGACACTTACCAGTGTGCATGAAGTACTGAGTACATCACATAAGAAGCATGGAGATAGAAGGAGTGTGTAATTTTTTAGTATATCATCATGTAACCCTCCTTGAAACATGGGAAAATGGTATAGCATAGCCACTTAAGAGTTTTACAACCCTGGCCTCAAAATGAGCCTGATTCACAAAAGTAAACTTATACTGTCATATAAGTTTACAATTGTTTGCTATGAACAATGGAATGTACAATTAGTATCTTTAAGATTGCAGAGTCTTCGCACAGAAAAAGATCTATGTTTTCATGTGCGGAGACTCCGCTCTTTTAATAATACTAGTTGTAATTCTCTTTGTGAATAGCAAACAATCAAAGAGTTACACAAAAGTGTAAATGTACTTTTGTGAATCATGCCCTAGGTCAGCATCTCACCTATCTTGTCTCAAACACTGACATCAAATTGCTTTGGTAATTAACAGTGCATAGTATTGTAGATTTATATGTGGTGTGGTTTATACAATGTTCAGTGAGCGGAACATTACATTTCCAACACTGACTGACACCCCCATGGCACATATGTGTGTAAAGGCAATTGTCCAAAGTACAGTCTTCCACACAACAAACCTCATATAATCAATGGGGAAAATGTGCTTGTTTGGAGTATGATGATCTCAAAAAACTAAGGTTGACACCTTATTGTAAAATTATCTGTTTCACATATTCTAAGTTTCATTCTTGTACTAAGTACCAAACCTCACTGACTCTATGCATAGGCATCAACCCTTGTGACACCTGGTGCTGACAAAGTTTCAGATGTCCATTGTCCAGGAAGATCTCACAAATGCAGTGACATGTACTCCCTGTAGGCAATGGAGTCTTTTGCGACTTTGCCAACACTGTTGTTGACAAACTATATGTATGTCTTACAGAGTAGTCACAGAATGGATTTTATGGATAGAGTGCTAAATGTCCACCAATCATCATTGACAACAGACCGTGTGTTATACCTGGCCCTTGTGGCAGGTACATCCCCTGACTTATTTCCTGCTTCCTCGCTGTTGGCTCTAGGACTCCGAGCACTTTATCACTGCTGATCAGTGCTAAAGTGCAGGTGCTCTCCCCTCTAAAGTTGGTATGATTGGCTTATACCTAATTGGCATATTTAATTTACCTGTAAGTCCCTTGTACAGTGGTATCTCTATATCCAGGGCCTGTAAATTAAATGCTACTAGTGGGCCTGCAGTGCTGCTTGCCCCACCCACTGAAGAAGCCTTTCAAACCTGTCTCAGTCCTGCTAGCGCCGGGCCTGTGTGTGCAGTTTTCTGCCACAGGGACCTGGCATCTAAATTTACTTGCCAGGCCCAGAACTCCCCTTTTACTACATGTAAGTCACCCCTAAAGTAGGCCCTAGCTAGCGCTATGGGCAGGGTGCTATGTATATAGAAGGCAGGACATGTGCCAGCGTGCGTAGCCTGTCCTGGTAGTGACAAACAGCCTAACTTGGTGTCTCACTGCTGTGTGTGCTGCCTTCTCATAGATTGCATCAGAAATGCCCTGCTCTATATGTAGGGGGTAATGTCTGATTTATGAGGGGTAGCATAGGCATGTTTGGTATGGTTGTAATGGTGATAAGAAATGCTGCTTACTGGTGTAGGTGTATTTTTTATTACGATTACAGAAATGCTACTTCTAGAAAGTGAGCATTTCTCTGTGCTTATGGCTCTGGTGTTTTGCAGCTTGACTCCAATCCACGTCTGGGTAGAGTGAGAGTTGGGCTTTGTGCATACATTTCAGACAGCCTGTACACAGGGTGGGTGGAGGTGTCACAGAGGTACATCTACATGCTAAATAGTCTTCCTGGGCTGAAAGATGGGAGAGGAGGGCACACCTGCATTTGTAAAAGCTGTGCCCTGGCCTCACACAATAGGGTTGTTTACCCCCCACTGATGTTTGGAAGCTGTGCTGGAGGAGAGAGGGGACACTCCCAGGACATGTTGTAACTGGTTGGAACCCCTTCTCCCCTTCCTTTGTAAAACACTGTTAAAACTGAGCAAGTACAGGGGAGTTTCCCCCACAATTTGGAGATATTTTGGAACTGGACACAGAGTGCTGGAAGGACTCACCAGGAACCGCCATGGACTGCTGCTGCTGTGCTGACCTGTGACCTGCTTGGTCACCTACAGGAACTGCCACTTGCCTGCATCCACCTTTTGCTGGCCTGCTGCTGGGCACTGCACTGTGTGTTCCTTTTTCATAAACTTTGTCCCACAGGGGCAAGATACGTGGCACCTGACCCCGGCAACTGCTGAAATCAATGAGTGTGTCAGTGGTGGAAACTATCACCTGGCGGTTGCTCTTTTCATTCCTCAAAGAACTAGTGATGTGGAAAGCGCTTTATCTTTATTACCCCATCGCTTAAGAGTGCTTGTTGCTGCTGAGGGATTCACTGCCGAGACCCAGTTATGTTTGTTCAAGCGCGCCAGAGTTGTGCTGTCCCTGGGACCCCAGGGCACCAACATATTGTAGGAAAGGAGCGAGCGTGCTCCTACCGTGCCCCCGGGGTGAAGCGCGTTCTGAGGAGCACCCCCGGGGTACAAGCAGACACCTACTATGGTGCCTGCCCGCTGCTGTGGGCCGGACCGACTCTCCCTTGTGTTCAGAGCCAGGCGGGGGAAGGAAGTCTCATCAGAGGCTCCCCCGCCCCACCGGGCTCCTTTGTGCCTTTTTAGGCGGGCTTGGGGAAGGAAGCCTCATCAGAGGTACCCCCTGGCCCAAACGGAGCCCGAAAGCATTTCCAGAGACTGCGGGTGGGGCGGAAGCCTCGCCAGAGGCCCCCGTGCCGCCAGTCCCCCTTTTGGGCTGGTGGCATTGTAGTGCCCCTGTGTGGAAGGGCAAGTGGAGGCCCAGGGTTCCCCTAGCGATCGTGAGCCGCAGAAAGGGCCCGTTACAAACTGGAGGGTGTGTGTGGCACCCCCCCTTCCCTAAGTATTTTGACTGGCTTTGGCCCCCCCTCGTGAGGGCCAGTTGAGGCCTGGGGGACCCCAGAGATTGCAGATCACAGGAGGGGCCCGTTATAAAGTCGAAGGGGATGCGTGTCACTCGCCTCCTCCCCCACATTATCAAAGTGGCCCCCAAGGGAGCACAAGGAGTGCCTGGGGACCTCTTTTGTCCCTTGTGGCACTGGAAGTGCCCCTCTTACTAAACAGGTACTTTGGAAAGCAGTACCGGCCCTCATTACAACCCTGGCGGTCTGTGACAAAGCGGCAGTAATATCTCCAACAGGCCTGCTTGGTCCTGGGGAGTGCAAGGCCACAGTCTCTCTAGTGGATGGCTTCTCCACTGGTTCTGGAGGGGGCTTTTTGCCAAGGGTGCTTCATCCTGGCAAGGAGGGGGTGAGTGGATGCCTTCTTCCACTGGTTCTGGAGGGGGCCTGGTGCCCAGTGTGCTTCATCCTGGAAAGGAGGAGGTGTGTGGATGCCTTTTTCCACTGGTTCTGGAGGGAGCTTTGTGTCCAGTGTGCTTCATCTTGGCAAGGAGGGGGTGAGTGGATACCTTCTTCCACTGGTTCTGGAGGGGGCTTTGTTTCCTGTGATGCAGCACATGGGGAGTGCAAGGTCACAGTCTCTCGCCTGGGTGTCACACCCACAGGATTTGCATGGGTCCAGGACGCACTACAGTCCATGGAGGCAGGACTACACACTGCCCACCGGCAGTGACGGCTTCTCAATGGTGGCAGTGGCAGGGCTGGTTTAGGGGATGCCAGTGGTGGGGGGAATCTCCAGCCCGTCCCCTGCAGCCTTGGACGGCTGCACACTGGGGTTGCTGCTGCTGGCACTGCTGCAGGCAGTGATGCTGGTGGTGGTGCTAGTGGGGGTGCTGGTGTCGGGATGCTAGTGGTGGGGGGAGGCTCCATCCTGTCCCCTGCAGCCCTGGAAGGCTGCCCACTGGTGCTGCTGCTGCTGGCACTGCTGCAGGCAGTGATGCTGGTGGCGGTGCTGGTGGCGGTGCTAGTGTCGGGAATGCCCGTGGTGGGGGAGGCTCCAGCCCATCCCCTGCAGCCTCCATGGTTGGTGGTGGGGACTCTGATTAGTCCCTGCACCAGGTCTCCTGACCTTCCTTCCTGCAGGGGCAGGTCCCTTGCCCTTACCAGCTTGTGGTGCCTCCTTGCCCCTGTCCTTCACAGCTGGTGGTGCCTCCTTGCTCTTGCACTTCACAGCTTGTAGTACCTTCTTGCCCTTGCCCTTCACAGCTGGTGGTGCCTCCTTGTCCTTCCCTTTGGCAGCTGGTGCAGGCACACTGTCAGTAGTTATGGCTAGTTCCCTGGAGCATCTCCCACCTGTAGTAGCTGCCGACACTACTGTGGCCGTAGACTGGGTGGCTGAGGTGCTAGCCTGGGTTCTGACCACCCTGGCCCGATGTGGAGGATGGAGAAGATGGGTAGGAAAGAGGTCAACGGCAGAGCGGAAAAGCTTCTTAGGGACACTGGGGCGGGAAGAGGGTGAGGTCTTGGAGTGGAGGAAGAGGTAGTGGTTGTAGGAGGTGCCAGCCTGCTGTGTTTGGGTGCAGGTGCATGGGCTGGATGCTGTTGTGAGGTGGATGGCTGTTGGGTGTCTGAGTGCTTGCGTTTGTGTACTTCGGGAGGAGGGGGCACAGACACAGTGGGAGAGGACACAGGGGATGTGTGCATGGATGTGGGGGTGGTGACTGCCAGTGAGGGGTGTGTAGTGATAGGCGTGATGGTGATGAGGTAGTGGATGAGGATGTAGTGCATGCAGGTGTGAGTGGAGATGCTACTGCGAGGGTGGTAGATGCTGAGGAGAAGGGGGACACAGTGGAAGCAGTGAATGTTGGTTTGTCTGATTCTGGATGGTGTTTGTGTGAGTGCCTGTGGGATGATGTGTGGTGCTTGTGTTTGCCTGAGCAACTCCTGTGTGTTGTCTTGGATGCATGCTGTTCTGAATGTGTGCTTGGGATAGGTTGGGATTCAGGGGAATGGGACTGGCTACAGGGAGTCGGAGGGGGGAAGATAGAGACAGGGACAATAGCTGACATCAGGGAGGAGGCCAGAGCCTGGATTGATCTCTGTTGGGCCGTCATACCAGAGTGAATGCCCTCCAGGAATGCATTTGTTTGTTGCAAATGGCCTGCCAGCCCCTGGATGGCATTCACTATGGTTGGTTGCACTATGGTTGACTCCCTCTGGGCAGCAGGGCTAAATGGGGCAGGGCCTGTTGTGTCTAGGGCGAAGGAGTTGCCCACCCTACTGGGTGAGCGAGCACAGGAAACTCGCTGAGGGCTGCTGGGAGGGCGGTGCTGGTATGGGGGGTTGCGGCTCTACCTGTTGGGTGGGAACAGAGGTGTCCCCCACCAGCAGGGAGCTTCCATCAGAGGAGGTATTACTGTCAGAACTGTCCCCTCCTGTCTCCACTGTGGTGCTCCCCTCCGTCGCACTGGTGCCCTCACCGTCTGTTGATTCGACCTCGTGGAATATGTGGGATGCAGCTCCTCCGCCAGATTATGCTAATGTACACAAGGACAGGGTGATAAATCAAAAAGGGGGGGAAACAAAGGATACACTTGATCAATGGCTGCCCCAGCACCACTGTTGGTGTACACAGCACACTCACACAGGGAACAGGCCTACGCACTATGCAATGCACTACAAGTCACAATGTTAGTCACCAGCCCTAGGACAGGAATACCTAAGTCCAATAGCAGCATACCTGAGACCCACAGACCCCTGCCCAGTAGCGGAGGCCTACTAGCTTGGTTAGAGGACTTTCACATCAGAACACTGCCCAACATGGGACCTACCATGCAATGTCCTGTCTGGCCTAGGGACACCCACAGGCCCACATCCCCAACCCGGCGACCACCCCACCAAGCGCAATTTGCAGATTTGGAAACTGTACTCACTCCCTTGTGGCTGCTGTGATGGCCTCAAGCGCCCATCCAGATCCAGATAGGCCACCACCAGTATACAGAACATCAGGGGGGTCGGTTCGACAGGCACCACTTCCTTGTTGGAAGGCAATCCTCAGCTGGGCCTCCACAGTCTTCCATGCCCAGCATCTCAGGTCCTCCCACCATTTCTGACAGTGGGTGCTCTGTCTGCCGTAGACCCCCAGGGTCCACACGTCCTTGGCGATGGCACGCCATACACACTTTTTCTGATGGGCGCTGACCTGCAAAAAATTTAACATAGAAAAAGGTATAAGCCATACCGTCCGGCCTCTTACACTCATGGCCCACCATATCCCTCACATCTCCTTACGCACAGACATTGCCCACCATATATGCAGCACGCTACCCAGGACCCTTCCACCCCCCTTATACAAGGCCATCACACACAGCACTCCATGCATTCATGCCCCATGCATCGTGCTCACAGTCTACTCACCTGTTGGTCCGGGGGCTCATACAGCTTTCAGTACTGGGGTAGGACCCCATCCACCAGTCTCTCCAACTCCGCAGCAGTGAAGTCAGGGGCCCTTTTCCCAGTGACTCGAGCCATGGTCGGTTCCAGACACAGGTCACAGCAGCACTTGCAGTGTAGGGCCTCTCCTGTTGAAGGTCAGGTAGCAAGTGAGAGAACAGATAGAAAATGGCGATCACGTCTGCGAAGGTGCGTACCGTCACCACCGGAGTCCATCACCATTGGCCACTGTAACCCATAGGGCCCATAGACAACCAATGAGGAGTTGCACGGCGGGACTCGACCGCTTCCCGCAACGGTACACAAGGTCAGCGCCATTACCTCATTTCCACCTGTCCATCCACACAGGACAGGGGGACGCCATTTCAGGGCGGGGGCAGGCCATGGCACCTAACTGTGTCACAGTACACATAGGCACCATTTGGGCCTATCCAACAACATACTGTTTCAGTCACAACATGCAATGCCGTGTACAGTTTGTTAATGTGGAATACTGACCAGATGCTCATCGTTTTGGCCCCTAGATTTCAACCGCTGCAGATGAACAGGAGATGAAGACATCCCCCCATGTACAGACCCCTGGTGGACTTGACAACAATGGAGGACAGGCACATTATCCTCACCTACAGACTTGACAGGGCCACAGTCCCAGAGCTGTGTGCCCAACTGGAGCCAGACCTGACATCTGCTATCCGTCACCCCGCTTGGATCCCCTCTCTTGTGCAGGTGCTATCTGTGCTCCATTTCTTGGCAACTGGTTCTTTCCAAGTGACAGTGGCCTTGGCAGCAGGAATGTCACAGCCAATGTTCTCAATGGTGCTAACACAAGTGTTGTCTGCCCTGATGAAACACAGGTGCAGCTACATAGTTTAACCCCAGGTGGAGGATTTGGCCACAGTGAAAGCTGACTTCTATGCAATGGGATATATCCCTAATATTATTGGGGCAATTGATGGTACTCATATTGCCTTGGTCCCCCCCCAGAGAGATGAACAGGTGTTCAGAAATCACAAGAACTTTCACTCGATGAATGTTCAGATAGTGTGCTTGGGGGACCAGTACATCTCTCATGTCAATGCAAAGTATCCTGGCTCTGTGCATGATGCCTTTATCTTGAGGAATAGCAACATCCCATATGTGATGGCTCATTTCCAAAGGCACTGGGTGTGGCTAATAGGTGAACCCATGGTTCCCACCCAGTATATGCTGGTGTATGGGTATGGGGTTGGCCCTAAGGGTTAGTGTGTGTCTAACAGGTATCCCATGATATTTGCATGTGACTCTGGTTACCCCAAGCTCTCATGGCCACTGACCCCAGTGAGGAATCCCAGAACAAGGGCAGAGGAACGTTACAATGAGGCACATGGGCAAACAAGAAAGATTATAGAGAGGACATTCGTCCTCCTGAAGGCCAGGTTTCGGTGCCTCCATCTAACAGGTGGTTCCCTGTGCTACTCACCAAAGAAGGTCTGCCAGATCATTGTGGCATATTGTATTTTGAACAACCTTGCCTTATGTCACCAGTTGCCTTTTCTGCAGGAGGAGGAGGCTGGATATGGGCGTGTGGCAGCAGTGGACTCTGTGGACAGTTTTGGAGAGGAGGCAGAGGATGAGGATGAGGACAACAGAACATCAATCATACGCCAGTAGTTCTAGTGACACACAGGTAAGACACTGTAATTTCACCTTCCATTGACAGTTATGTGTTGGATATTGTTACTGGCAGGCTGATTTTCCCACTACTATGGCCACATATTGTACCCTTTGGCATGTCTATATTCAGATATCTGTGCCCCACTTTGGCTCCTGGACTGCAGCCAACTACAGGTCATACCTATGTATACTGTACAGTTGAATTGCAATATTTACAGCTTGTTAGACGAATACATAGTTCAATCAATTGACAGACTTCACACTTGTATTTTTTACAAGGGTGTTTATTTATATACTAATAAGTGGAGGGGGTATTGCAAGGGGCTGGGGTGGTGGTGGAGGAGAGTCCAGGGTAAAGTTCCAGTCTATGTGTATCACAGGTGCACTGTCCAAGGGGGCAAGGAAGTGGAGCAATGGCAGTTCAAGGTGGACAGGGTGACAGAGTGGGATACAAGGGTGATATTCATGAGAGTCTTATTTCCTGGTGGGGGTCTTGGCAATATTCTCAGGCTTCTCCCTGGATCGCAGGGACCATTTGCGGGGTGGTTCTCCTTCTGCAGGGGAGGGGTGCTGATGGCCTGTTGTTCCTGTGGTGGGGCCTCCTGTCTACTAGCGTCAGCGGAAGTGGAAGGCTGTTCATCGGTTTTGCTAGTGTCAGGGGCCTGTTGATGTGCCACTGCCTCCCTCGTGGTGTTGACCATGTCTGCCAGCACCTCTGCAAAGTTGACCAGGGTGGTGTGAATGCCCCTCAGGCCCCCCCTGATCTCCAGGTAATGTCCCTCCTGCAGCCGCTGGATCTCCTGCAACTTAGCCAGTATCTGCCGTATCGTCTCCTAGGAATGGTGGTATGCTCCCAGGATGTTGGTGAGCGCCTCGTGGAGAGTCGGTTCCCTGGGCCTGTCCTCCCACTGTTGCACAGCAGTCCTCCCAGCTTCCATGTTGTCCTGTGCCTCTGTCCCCTGGACTGTGTGCCCACTGCCACTATCCCCAGGTCCCTGATCATCCTGTGTTTGTGGGGTGGCCTGATGTCCCTGCAGTGGTGGACACACTGCTGATTGGCGTGTCCTGGAGACAGTGGTATGGGCTGGCTGAGTGGGTGCTGTGCTGGTGTTTCCTGAGGGGGAGGCTTTGTGGTTGTCTGTGACTGTGCCGGGTAACCGACTGTCCGGAGGTCCCTGATGGGCCAGGTTGGTCATCCTGATCCAGGCGTGCAGAGCTGCTGTCATCACTGTGGGCCTCTTCTGGGGGTGGACTGGATGTTGCTGGTACCCCCTCTTCGGGGGGACCTGTGGGGATGTAAATGCAGTGTTACTGTTTTCTGCGTGTGCCATCTTGTGCATGGGTGTGTTGCCATCTATGATTGTTATTGCACTGGCAGCTTAGGCTTGCGTGAGAGGTGATTTGGTGGGCTAGGTGATTGTCTCAAGTGTGCATGCTTTGGTGATGGGTGTCCATGCAGGTCTGTGATAGGTGTCCATGCATTGGTGTTGCATGCAGGGCTTGGTTGTAGGAGGGGTGGGTGTGATGGTGGGGTCCACAAACATGCAATTGAACTCTGGGACTTACTGACCACACACTCGTCCGATGTCGCATTCCTCACTGAAACCTGGATGAACTCTGCCTCAGAACCAGACATAGCCATAGCCATACCAGAAAACTACATAATCACCAGAAGAGACCGCAGCAACAAACCAGGAGGAGGAATCGCCATAGTCCACAAAAACACCATAAAAGTCTCCACCAACTCCGATGACACCATCAAATCCGCCGAACACCTCCACCTCACAATCCACATCAACGCCAACAACACACTCAGAGGAACATTGGTCTACAGACCCCCTGGCCCCAGACCACAGTTCTGCGACATCACCTACACCATCAGCTCCCAAGCCCTCACCTCAACGGACTACATCCTCCTCGGCGACCTGAACTTCCACCTGGAAAATAACAACAATACCAACACCACCAACTTAATCGCCAACCTCGCCAACCTCTGCCTCAAGCAACTCGTCACTTGACCCACCCACTCCGCAGGCCACACACTCGATCCCATCTTCTCAGCCAGCAACCACATCTCCTTCAGCCACACCACTGAACTCAGCTGGACAGACCACGATGCATCAACTTCTCCTACCAGAAACCAGTCACTCACCACCACAGCACACAACCTCCCCGATGCAACTGGAGCAAAATATAAACGGATCAACTGATCTCCACCATCCCCAGGGCCCCCCCCTGGACCCCTGACCCCAACACAGCCACCACAAACCTGCATCTCTGGATAGAAGACTGCACCAACACCCTCCCACTGCTCAAAAAACACCCAAACACCCCCCACAGAATCTAGGCCAGCTGGTTCACCCCAGACCTACAGGAATCCAAATGGCCATGTCGCAAAATGGAAAAAACCTGGCACCGTGACCCCACCAACACCAACCACATCGCCTTCAAGGATGCCCTTCGCAAACATCACCAACTGATCCGCACCACCAAAAGGACCCACTTCAAAAACCGCATTGACACCAACGCTCACAACAGCAAAGAGCTCTTCGGCATCATCAAAGTGCTCTCCTCACCCAGGACCTGCTCCAACGAACCTCTGCCAACACAGGAACTCTGCAACTCACTTGCAACCCACTTCCATCGAAAGAAAGAAGAAATCCACAATAGCTTCAACCCCCAGACCCACCAGCTAACTACAAACACCTACGAACCCAATGCTCCAAGCAATGCCCACTTCCTCCACATCTGGACCCCTGTCAACATAGAAGACACCACCAATGCCATGGCCTCCATCCACTCCAGATCACCATCGGACACCTGCCCACGCCATATCTTCAACAAAGCTAACACCATCATCGCTCCCCATCTCTGCAACACCATCAACAGCTCCTTCGAGTCAGCCACCTTCCCAGAGAGATGGAAGAACGCAGAAATCAGCGCCCTGCTGAAACCAAAGGCAAACCCTGACAACCCCAAGAACTACCGACCAATCTCCCTCTTCACCTTCCCAGCCAAGGTCATCAAAAAAATCATAAACAATCAACTATCCCGATTCTTGGAAGACATCAAGGCACTCAATACCTCCCAATCCGGATTCCGCAAAAACCACAGCACCGAGAACGCACTCATTGCTGCCACAGACGACATCAGGACCATGCTCGATGAAGGAGAAACAGCAGCACTCATCCTCCTGGACCTCTCCACAGCCTTCAACACGGTATGTCATCAGACTCTCCGCACACGCCTCCACAACGCTGGAATCCGCAACAAAGCACTGGATTGGATCTCGTCATTTCTCACGGGGAGAACCCAGAGAGTCTGCCTCCCGCCATTCCAGTCAGAAGCCTCTGGAATCACCTGTGGCGTCCCCCAAGGATCTTCGCTCAGCCCCACACTCTTCAACATCTACATGGCCCCCCTCGCCAACATCGCACGAACATACCACATCAACATAGTATCCTACGCAGATGACACCCACCTGATCATCTCCCTCACGAAAGACCCCACAACAGCAAAGGACAACCTCCACAATGGACTTCACACTTTCGCCAGCTAGATGGAATCAAGCCACCTCAGGTTAAACACAGACAAGACAGAAATACTCATCTTTGGCACCAACCCCTCAGCTTGGAACGACTCCTGCTGGCCCACCTCCCTAGGATCCGCACCATCACCCACCATCCATGCACGCAACCTGGGCTTCATCTTGGATTCCACCCTCTGCATGACTTGGCAGGTCAATGCCATTTCCTCTTCCTGCTACAACACCCTCCGCTTGCTCTGCAAAATCTTCAAGTGGATTCCCGTCGAAACCAGGAAAACAGCCACCCACGCCTTGGTCAGCAGTCGATTGGACCACAGAAACGCCCTATATGCAGGAATAACAAACAAACTCTAAACAAAGCTGCAAAGAATCCAGAACGAGTCCGCCCGCCTCATTCTAGACGTCAACTCAGAGACCTACACTGGTTACCAGTATCAAAGAGGATCACCTTCAAAATCCTCATCCACGCACACTAAGCCCTCCACAACACAGGTCCTGCCTACCTCAACGACAGACTCACCTTTCACACCCCCACCCGCAACCTTCGCTCCGCCAACCTCGCCCTTGCCTATATCCCCCGCATTTGCCGCACCACCGCCGGAGGAAGATCCTTCTCTCACCTAGCCACCAAGACCTGGATCTCCCTACTGCTCCACCTCCGACTTACCCAAGACCTCCTCTCATTCAGGAAACACCTCAAGACTTGGCTTTTCAACCAGTAGCTCCCCCCCAGCGCCTTGAGACCCTAACGGGTGAGTAGCGCGCTTCATAAATCCTTGATTGATTGATTGATTGATTATATGTGACTACTGCTAGGTCTGCAGAGTAATCAATGTGTAACGTTCTGACAACTGCAAAGGTAGCAGGCTATTACTGAACATGTTGTGTTTGGTCTAATAATTGTGTTGTGTACAATACAGTATATTTTCATATAATTTGGTGTTCTGGTGTATGTTGTGCAAACGCTTCACACATTGCCTCTGGGATAGGCCTGACTGCTTGTGCCAAGCTACCAAGGGGGAGAGCAGGGGTTATCATGGACGTGTATCTCGCTTGCCCTGATTAGAGTGGGTGGGTTCTGCCTGGCTTAGGTGCGTACCCTAGCCAACCAGAAACCCCATTTCTAACACCATACAACCCCATAAAGGTCGTAGCATCACCAGTGGCTTGAGAGAAAAAAGTGTCAACCAGCTGGTCACAAACTTGCGTACCCTGCCCTCTGTGTGGTACAAATGCCCTGTACCATGGATTCAACCATGGTGAGGGTTCAGAGATATGTGTAAGTGCTGACGTACTGCAATGGGTACTATTATCTTGACCAAAACTTTGGGAGATTACGGCATCACGCCCGCTGTATGGTCAAGATATCTGAATCACAATTTTAGTAGTCCAAAAGTACAATTTAAGGTGGCTTGTGTCTATATGATTGCACGTTTGTACCTACGTTGAGGTACACCGATTGCACATCAGCATGGTGTGAGGCAATGAGGGGTGAGTGCATATTCAGCATCACTTGAGGAAGAAAATGTACCAATTTTGGTGCGCGCCCCTGTTGAATTTTTAAATTGGTTAATATATGGAATGGTACATGCAGTATATGTTGGCACAATGTTTATGTAACAAGAAATATAAAATAGTGATGGATGTCTGTATAAACAACTTTAAACATATACAAACTTGTCTGTTGTTTGAGTACTTACCTAGAAGCCACATGTTACAAAATTCTCTCGCTGCCAGCTGCCGGGAAAGAGGTGACCTGTGGAATGTGTAGCTATCATGTGTACTTCCTGGGAACACTGCATGCACATCCATAATTCAACCACTGGCATCACACACACTCTGCACGTTGATGGAGTACCAATGTTGGTTGTTGAGGAAGATGTGTGCATTGTTGTAAGGTGGCTAAAGTGCCACATGAGTGCAATCAATTACACCAACCACACTTGTGAAGCACGAAAAGATGTAGAATTTCCTGGCAACCCTTTGTCTCCCTGTCAATGTTTGTGGTATACATATGTAGAGATGCACTCTCCTATTTATGCAGCTCAGAGCCTGACACAAGCATCAGGACTGGCTGGCCCTAGAAATGTCCACAATGTCGGTGTATACCATCTGGAATGACCCAGTAGCAAAGGCATGGAGAGCTGCGAGGCCTTAACACAGGCTGAGATGGCATGGGAGCAGCAGATCAAAACTCAAAAGCCTCCTCCTACTCAGAATCCATCTCCAAGATGACATAAGGGGGAAAAGCAGAACCTAGAGCTGACATAATGGCTGGACATCCCAAAGAGGTTAATCCTTTGCCTTAGGATCCTCTCTGCTCCCCTCTGCCTTCTCCTTACATCATTCTGTCACATGACAAGGGTCAACCCAACAAACATGTGAAATGTAGTAAGGTATGAAAGAGTTTGTGTGTGGCAGCTCTGAATGTATGTATGCAGCCAGACTGTGAAAAGCTAATAACTTCCAGCTGGAACTGGGTGGGGGGATGATAAGCACTGACCCAGGGGCGTTTGGTGAATTTGGAAGATACCTCGGGATATTTAAGAAAAGTGGCGTTCTTTAGTGCCTCCCCTAATGCCACCATAGGTGCACAATATTTAAAATATAGTGCACCCTGGCGACAGTTAGGGTAATGGCGTCATCATTTTTGCTGCTAGTCCAGAGCTTTACAGGATTAGCGTAATTTTTTTTTACACTAATCCTACAAAGCCCAATTGAGGCCTATTGTAATCAACGGTGTGCCTCCTTTTAACACCTGCTCTGAGCAGACGTTAAAAGTGCAGAAAAAAATGATGCAGAGAAATATTTTAGTTTTCTTTGTGCCATTTTCTTTGGCTCCCCTAATGGGGGAACACCCCCTTTGCATACATTATGCCTGGCACAGGCATTTCCCAACTTTGTAAATATGGTTCGGGGATTTTGGCCTCGTTTGGCCACATTAGCGTAAAACAAAATTACGCTAATGTGGTGCAAGGAGATGCTAGGGGCTCTTAAATATGTCCCCTAGTTTGTTCATAGATTTAGATTACATTCACAATTTATCTGTTTGTGGGAGACAATATTTGACCTATGACTAGGGTTAAATGTGCAACTGTATGAGTTGTTTTTTTAACTTGTGATGTTTTCCAACACTCTTTGTGGTGTATGTTTTTGGCAGAGCATTTACCACTTCAATACACACCCTACATATTCACATATGTAATTGCCCATGTAACTATATGTAACTATTTACTATTTTGAGCAATGTATTTTGTGCTATTTTGGTTGTATAACTAGACTGTTTTGTGTTCTGCCCGAGTGCAAAGTCTCCACCCCAAGTGCAATGATTCCACCCCAAGTGCAGAGATTCTGTTCCAAGTGTAGATATACTCCACAGTCGTAGAGATAAGTCGCTTTGTGAGTACCAAAAGTCACATAGTTAGACTTTTAGTCTTACTTTACCTTTCTGAATCGCGCCGGAGAGTCCACCATCTAGCTACCCCACCTATCACTATATGACTTCATGCTTGCCTTTAGCCCTTAACTACACTCTGCTGCTTCCTGGCTAGGTTTGTGCTATGGGAGTGCACTCACATACACAATAACATGTATGAATATATGGGAGATACAATACATTTGTCATATTTCTGAATGCTGAAGGCAGCAAGCCTGGAGCCAACAAGGTCAAACTCTGTCTCTGAGTCTTTAATGTGTTCTCAGTCAGCAACTTTGTCGGAGAAACAAGTTCAATTGAAGTTGAAAATATTCCTCTCTCCCTAAAAGAGCTATACACATGACCTTTATAGTGATCCTTTGAGTTATCATGAGAAGGTGTCTCTATGATTAGCAATGTTCCGAAATTAAACTCTTAGGAAGTCTTTGACAAAAAACATGCATAAATTCCATTAATCCTTTAATAAAACGCCATACTTTTGCATACATATATGAACTGAAAGCACATTATCAGAACACAAAATACATACATAATAAACATAGACTGAGAAATATCCCCTTTGTACCCATAATAAAAACAGTGATCAATTCTGTGTGAACGTGTTCTAAACTTATCATGCAACCACTTTACAAATAAACTAGTACGGAAAATTATGAATGAGTTGCTCTTAGGCACCCAAAATTCAGGAGGGACTTTACAAAGGCTATTTCCTCACCACTACATTCCCAGGATATTATTCCTGAAGTGCACTGCTGGAATTGACTATTCCCCTATTGTTTCACAATAAATAAAATGGAAACAAGTGGGTAAGGTGAACATAGAAGGAGTTCCCTATACGAGCGCTGTATTTTCCTAGCCAGATAAATTAGCTTGTCTACTGACCATTTACAAGCAAATAGTCATCTATCAGTGTGGCTAACTGCTAAATTTCACAGATGTCTTCCTAAGATTTTCTGCTACCACCTAACTCCAAGTAGGGCTCGTAGGGCCTCATATAAACTATGGTGGGTGAGCCACAACTCACTAGGTCAGCAGAGACTCTGGCCTCTGCTTTACTGACAGAGGACTCCCTGCCATAATTAGAAATCCCCATCTGCCTAAAAGGAACTTTAAAGTCTTCAGTGTATCTACAAGTGAAGCAAAAACACTGAAGGCAGAGCAGTTTGCCAAGTGGGCACAAGGTTTCCTATAACTGTTTGACAAACGTTTTCGTTTTACTGACGCAAAGTGGCAGCCTGTGTGAGTAGAAAAAAATCAGTGGTCCTCATGTGAGGAACAGGATGACTGTTACTGTGACCTATCAGTCCAGTTGTAGACAGGTTGCTCGGTCAAAGAATTTCAGTAGCAGGGTCAGCAGAGGCTTCACATACACTGCTCAATGTGATAAGGAAAACAAAAGGTTGGAAGATATAAGGTAGCTGCTATTTTTTGGCAAATGCCCCTCCACCACCAATATCTAAATTACATCCTTCATTTCTAGTACACCTGAAAAATAAGTGCTGAAACTGTCACATAATTGGGCAATCACACAATGGAACACAGATTCATTGCTCAGCATGTCCCTAAATATGAGTAGCTCCTAAAAATGGTCCTAAATTCCTTCATGATGGAAATGTCCTTTTTGTGCAGGGTCTCTCTCTGATTTTTGCTTTCTGTTGCTGAACACGTTTTTGTTGGCATGTGAACTCTGTGCACTTTTTTCCTGCTGACTCATGCTAAAGTGCTTGGGCTCTCACCGAAAAATATGGTAAAATTGGCATCTACCCAATGGCTATATTTAATGTACTTGTACTTTTCTAATAAATGGCACTACATCTACCCATGGCTTGTAAATTAAATACCACTATTGGTCCTGCAGCACTCAATGTGCCACACACTCACGTAGCCTTTTAAAAAATGTTGCAGGCCTGCCACTTTAGCCTGTAGTGCAGTTTAAACTGCCATTTTAGCTATACAATCTCAACCATTTGCTAGGCCTAAATGTGCATTTTTTAAACTTGTGTATTTCTACGGTAGGCCCTAACCACTGACAAGGCCGGGTGCATAGCCTTTACAAATTAGGACTTGTGTGCTCAAGTTGTATTGGTCCTGGCAGTGAAAAAACTCCTAAATGTGTTTTTTTTTTCTTTTGCAAGACCTTTCTCTTTTACTGAATGGCACTAGGTTACCTATTCAATTTAGATAGGGATCAGGTACAAATATATTGTTTACACTCAAATTAATTGTAATTTCAAAGCCTCATTACTGGCGAAGTCAGATTTTAAGCCATAATTCTGAAAATGAACTTTTAGAAAGTTGTCATTTTCTTGTAACAACCATTTGTGTTTTTGCCAGTGTCCTGGGTCACTTTCAAAGGCTCTGCTGTTGGGGCATGTGTCTTGTTTTGATGCAGTGAGACACAAGGGATTTAGATGTGGACAGGATGGGCCATTCTGGCAGGATGACTTGGAACAGCTGTACTCAGCCCCACTCACATTTCAAAGGGTTTTGTCTCCTGCACACACAAAGGAATCTGACACCAGACTTCCCTGTCTTTTTTCACCACAGGCAATTTGGAACTTTGACAATGGAAGGGGAAGAACTTTCCAGAACCAGGTGTGGAGGGGGAACGCAATTCCCCCCACACAATGCTGGCACCAGATGTAAATAACAAAAGAAGGACTGCCATGCTGCCAGAGGACTACCCTGCTGCTGAGGACTGCCTTGCTGTCTGAGAAATGCTTCATTTTCCTTCAGTTTTCCATATAAAGGAAGAAGGATGCAGGATATGCTCAGTTGGATCCTCCCCCTGAATTTCCTGGATTTTGAACTGCTGTATGCCAAGGCTTCATACATTTTCTTCATCTTTCTCAATATTGAAAGTGGAAAGTATCTCATTTTGGAAAAGCTTCCATTCTAATCAACTCATTTAACATTATTTTCTAGTTGAAAAGCTTTCATTCCAAATTAACTTATTAAATTGAGTTTAATTTGTTAAACTGAGCTTAACTGAATTTATTGGAATGCAAGCGTATTAAGCTTATTAAGCTTTCTTTTCAATCAACTTAATATTTTTAGTTAACTGAATGAGTTTGCAGATCTATTCCAGGGTAGGGCCGCTTGCCTTCTCAGCCCACCCTCAGAACTAGACATCAGCTGTGCTCAGCCTTAAACACAATGTGAGTTGGAAACGCTTTTTGCAGGAGTTTCCAACTCACATTGTCTGCCACCATGTGATTTTGGCTCCTCACCTGGTGACCATGTGAAATGAGCCAAAATTGTGTGACACATGGTGGCGCTGTGAGTTAGCAGGCCTTCCAGAGTGAAATTAAACATTGTCACTTCAGCGGTACCCTGCTGTTAGAACACAAGTGAATGTAAGCTCGGACCATTGTACTTGTGGTACACAGGCTGTCCATTCGAGAGGAAGGGAAGAAAATGTCAGCTTTTATTTACAGTGATTAGAAGAAGCATTCCTCAAAGTCAAAAATGTTTGGGGCCTATATAAGTGGCCCCAGCACCACTGGAGTGTCACTAAAAGTGATGCTACAGGGGCACTATGCATTGCACGGTATCTACAAGGTGGCGTTAAGCTTAGCGCCACCTTGTAAATACGGCCACTTCGCACACAGAACTTTGCATGGAAGGGGTGTGCAATGGGAGTTGCTGTGGGCATGCAACACCCATTGCATTTTGACGCTGCCCCAGATTTATGAGTTTTTGGAAACCTGAGGCAGCACCAAATTCTAACGCCACCCCAGGGGTGGCATTAGGATGGCGAAACTAGGTGAAATAAATTCATTTCTCCTTGTTTTTTGTTCTTTCTAGGTTTGCTGCATTCTGCACAAGGGGTACCTTTCTGCAAAAAAACAATCCCCTGATGCATTTTTCTCTTTCCTTGTGAGCTGCAAAATGCAGCACATAGAAAGAGGAAAAAAACGAGGAGAAATAAACATTTCTCCTTGCTATGCCTCACCTGGAAAAGCATTGCAGTGTAGGTGCATTACCACTTATGGTAAATCTGGGAATGCATCAAAATCCATGGGTGTCGCATGTGGACACTCACACACCACCCTTGAAATGCCTTGCTTGGCTTGATAAATCACATTTAGTAGTTGCGTTGTGCTTGCTCACTATTGCGTGGTGCAACAGCGATGCAACTGCTTCATAAATAAGGCCTATAGGGCCAGATTTATACTTTTTGATGCAAAAGTGAACTAACGCAGTTTTGCGTCAAAAAGATTAGTCCTGTCTAACGCTATTTCTTAATGCCACCCATGTGTCATATTTATACTTTGACGCTGGGTGGCGCTAAGAAGAGGTTAGAGTCATTTTTCCTGACGCTAACCGTTGCGCATTGTCGTAAGGCAAATTGACGTTAACGCAGGAAAAAAGACTCTAATCTGGTTTACGACATGTAAACACGTCGCAAAACGGATATGCGCAATAGCGTCAAAAAGCAATGCAAACGGAGCAAACAGTGCAAAGGAGCCACAAAATGGATCCCAGAAGCCAGGAGAGACCCCAAGGAGACCCCAGACAACCAGGAACCAGCCAGGACGACACAGACAAAACCCAGGCGAGAGACAAGAAGAAGAGGAACTGTTGCTTCAGCGCAGAGGAGCATGAAATACTGGTGAGAGAGGTGACAGAGCATCAACTCTTCATCATCTCTAAATTGCCAATTGGAAGGAGAGGGGCAATTTGGCAACAGACTGTGGACAAGATTAACAGTGTGACAGAAGTCAGGAGAACTGTCACTGAGTGCAAGAAACGTTGGTATGACTGCAAGCGGAGGAAAAAGGAAAAAATGGCAAGGAACAGGAAGGCAGCACTGCAGACCGGAAGTGGGAGTCCAGCACCGTAAGAGGACTTGGACGAGATGGAGAAGATGGTTGCAGCCGTCATCCCGGAGGAAATTGTCACTGGTATTGCTGAACAGGACAGCGCAGACTACCAGGAAACAACACATATGCAGGGTAAGTTGTATGGGGGACCAAAATGCCAAAATGTCAAGTGCAAGAAGAGGGAGGCACATACCTACTACAAAATGCATGTCAGCCCTGCAAATCAGGCAGTGGAAAGGGCATAAAGGCATGGCATGGGACTCCCTGCACTGCCCATGCCATGTGCATGGACTGGGCAGGGGCATCCAGGGGCACAGAACACAACACCAACAACCTTTGCATGGGGATACACCCCATGCCAAGGCTGCTGGAAATGCTGAAGCAGACCAGGAGGTTAGGGTGGAACATAAAACTGGTGTAGTGTCAGAGGACAGCTGGATTTGTCAGAATGTAAACTAGAGAACAATGCCCAGTCTCAGACCATTGGCTCTAGTGGCATTCCCCATTGACAACATTTGCCACAACTATCTGTGCTGTGTGCACTGGTCAATTAGGAAATGCCAGTTAGGTGCCCCTGGAACAAACAGACTCTAAATGAGGGTTCAGTATGGCTATGCGATCAATATCCATCAATCCCTATCCAAGTGCAACTCCTCTCAAATGGTCATTTCCATAGACTCAATAACCATCAGGCACTATCACATACATAATGATGTATACAGCAGTAATCTCATACCCATGCTGGCCATCCCTGGGTTTACCCCTGTGCCAGTGTCACAATAGCTGCAATGCCACCATACAGCATCTCAGGTATCATAATGCTAAGACAACTGCATTGAGAGGGAGGGTATATGTGTGTAGGAAGGCAAACACGTCAACATAGTCATAAGAGGAAATGGAACTCTGCCAGGTCCATCAGTGCAATGCAATGTAGCACACATATGCAAAAATCAACATGAGAAACTACCAATGGTACCACGTGCACTGTCTCATGGAAATGCCATGCATGGTGTGGTGCTAGGTCTGAGCACTGCATGGGTGTATGTGAAAAATGATAGAATGTGACAGGGCCATATTGTTATGTGTGGTGCTGTGGCATCAGCACACCAACAATCATTTTGAGGCCTCACCATGCAAATGGAAGCAGAGGGAGCTTTGATGAGGACAAGAAGGTGGCAAGCCACAATTTGGACAGAACCCACACCTAGAAGATGTGACGCAGACAATTGCCCAAACTGCCCACACTACATGTGACATGCAGATGGTGCATAGGGCTGAGAGACTGCAAACATTAATGACAGGAACAATGCATGGGAACCAAGATGACAATGTACCACCAATAGGAAGTCAGTGAAGTCACATTACAACTGGCACAACACAGACACACTAATTGTACAATATCTCATTGCAGAGGACGATGGCTCTCCTGTGGATCTGCCTGTCCTGGACTAACCTGTTGACCTGGATGACCAGCTGACAACCATCAGCCAGGAACCCCTCCAAGATGTCAAGGGAACCCTCCAGACACCACCTCCAGTCACAAGAAGGAGCATTCATGTAGCAGCCATCCCAGATGACCCACCCACCACCCCAATAGTACGACCTGCCAGCTGAAACACAGCTGAGGACTCTGATGACACGGGGAGCTTGCCAAGGAGGTGCGGGTGGGGATGCAAACTAT
Source organism: Pleurodeles waltl (assembly GCF_031143425.1). Lineage (NCBI taxonomy): Eukaryota > Metazoa > Chordata > Amphibia > Caudata > Salamandridae > Pleurodeles > Pleurodeles waltl. The sequence continues at coordinate 1,070,969,261 of NC_090448.1, forward strand.
GGCAGACAGCCTTGAGGGGATGTGCATGATGACGTCCGCAGAACAGACAGCAGACAAATAAGTCACACAATCCCTACTGCATGGAGTCCAACAGTGTGTGAGGGACCTAACCACTGCTGTGAGGGAGTTGTCATAACACTTGCCCTCCCAATCTTGCTGCTGCATGCATGACAACAAGCAGGACTCCATGCAAAGGGAACTGGTCTCTCTCAGGGCAGACATGGCTGCCTGCCACAGGGATATTGCTGCCATACACAATAGTCAGCAGCTCCTCCTTGCTGCAGTAATTGGTGTCTACTTCTCAAACCACTGAAGTGTGTGTGGCCCCTTCAAACTCACCACCACCATCATCAAGGGCAGAGGAGATGACACACACATCAGAGGATGAAGATGTGGAATAAATCATTTTCACACATAGGAGTACCTCGTAGCAACAGCCCATGCCACATGGGTCGTGATTTCCCTTTGTCCTGTGCTTGACAACATGCTAGTGTTGCTACAGTTGGTGACATGCACTCTTCACTGACACACTGTTAACCTTTCCACTATGGACTGCAATTGTCTCTCACTACTCCATTGGCAATTCATGTTCCCCTGCGCTGAACGACACTTCACCTCAGCATGTCCAATGGAAATGTCTCTCAACCTTGCACTGAATTGTGTTATGTCACAATATAATGCTTTACACTAATGGTGTCACAGACCTGGACTATGTAAATACTGGACTACAGCACTTTAAAATAGACTGGCACCTACACACCCACTTTGTCTCTGTGTATTGTGAAACATCTACTTTGCTGGAGATTTTTGATACATGTAACAGGTCTGTTGTCACAGAGTGTCAATACCAGAGTGCAGAAATAATGTGGGCAGAGATCTACACACCAGGTATCTACAAAATAAACGTCAATGCTGGCCACATCCCCTACAAGCAAGTCACTGTGTATGTGACATTTGCTTTAAAACATACATTTCTCACCCACAACATATAGCAGGAATGGCTGTGTAAGAGTACTCAGCCAATATCGTCAGCTGGGAGTACAAGTAACACATTGGCATGAAATTTGTATACTTGACCTCATCTAAAATTGGCACTACTCAGTTTAGCAGTGTTGACATGACCTTCAGCCTGTAGGCAGATGTCCCACAGTGCCCAGCATCACGACACAGGATCAAAACAATTACAGATTAAAAAGCACACCTACCTGTCCAATACATGTGAACCATAGTCACGTTGAGTGGTGGGTAGAATGGATGGCAGATGCATTGAGATTTAGATTTGTTGTAGCTGCCAACGTGACAGCTCAGTTGGAAGTGGGAATTAACATGTCAAGAGAGGGACGAGGATGCAGGATGGAATTCACAGGCCAACAGACAATTGGCACTGTACACTCATGCAAAGACCCTGAGCGCCAAGCATATGACACATGCAGTAAGGTAGTACCTACATTTGTATTATCTATGTATGGAACAAAACCTAAAACTATGTGACACACCTATAGTAACCTTATCTATCCTAACTATACATTACCCACAAATGGCCCTAAATACCCTATGCTAAGCTTACTTACCACATTTAACAACACACTTTAAACATTTGTCCCCCACCCCCTTATATGATGAGGCATATACAGGACAACATATATTAACCTAAACATATACTATCTAATACTAAACATATATATATATATATATATATATATATATATATATATATATATATATGTATATTCACTTTTTTTCAAATACACAGAAGCCCCAACATTAACCCCCACCCATCCACAAACTAACATGTAATAATATGAAACAACACCCCCCAAACCTACTTATCCTATCTAAACAACTACCCTACTTTAACCTATCACTAAACCCCTTAAACCCACTACAAAACAGGATGAGGAATGAGGAGGGAGGAGATTAAACTAGAGGTGAGGGGAGGCAAGAGTTCACAGGTTGGCCCTCCTCAGTGTGTTTTTGATGGCCTTCAGTCTCCTTGTGTTTTTGTCCACATCCTTATGAATGCTGTCCAGCTTTTTAAGGACCTAATTCATGTCCTTCGGGAGCTCCACTATTGTGGACATGTCCATTGCAGCAGGTGTAGTGGTCTGTGGTGCAGAGGTTGATGGTGCAGCAGGTATGGTGGTCTGTGGTGCAGAGGTTGATGGTGCAGCAGATGGGACAGATGTGACAGTTGTGGGTGTGGTACTCTGTGTAGTTGTAGTGGTGGCTACAACCTTTGTGGCCAATGCCGGTCCCCTTTGGCTGAAAGCTCACCATTCCCCTGTGGCTCGCTCTCTTTGATAGCGTTGGGCAATCTTTCAGTACCCAGACTCAACATCCAAGATGTGTTGCTATTGCACTGCCCGCTTTTGGAAAGCCCTCATTTCCGCAACATCCATGTTGGCAGCTGTAAAAATGAGACAGGCAACCTCAATGTCATCATTGTGTGATGTAGGTACAGATGATAATCTAACACTCTGCCTCGATTTGCAGATACAGTCCAAATCACAGTCCAGATAATACAGTGTCCCTGATGAATGTAATGGCAACGCTGCCTACCCATCATGTCTTCTACACCACAGTAAAGCACAACAAGAGTTGGACCAAATAAAGTGATCTGTGCATTGATGTAGTGCAATGTGTCACAATGCAAAGGCAGCAACTACTTCACATGGGCCAGGCCTACTAATCTTAATCATCTAAGTCAACTTCAAAGCACACAAGACCAGTGACTTGTAGATGTAATTGGCAGGATGGTATGCTGTTGCTAATCATAAGGGGTCAGTGTTGTTTGGGACACATGCCTGCTTAAATGAGATGACTGTCATCTACACTGTTACCATCACATCTACCTACATATATGTTGTTCTCCTACAGGGGTGATGGCCATGCAATACATCATCACAGCTGTCGAGGACAACCACAAAGGCATGTCCACTTGTACATGGATTTAGTGGGTGGAACACATGTGAGAAGGGTTGCCACCTAAAAATAAGGTATCCATAGGCCATTCACATCTACATCCATGTGTCCAGTTGCGGACAACCATCAACACCTGATCTGCCAACACAATTCACAAAACACCAACATTGAAGCCAGCACAAGTCTGGCCTTGATCTGCATGCACGCCTATTACATACCACACAAGTGTCACGTAAATGGAGTACAACTTAAGGGGCTAGATGCTGGGGGACAGTTACCCATTCCGTCCTTCATGTACATTACAATACAGGGATGCGCAATTGTGTGTGAAAAACTGATGCATCACCGTGTTGTGAGAATGAGGGTATGACCCTGTGCCAATATACAGACACTGGTGCACTTCCAAGTCACATGTGGGCCTACATGTGGCTAGTAATCACCTTGTTCACACCCTGCTGCCTATTGCGCAGCACAAGACTCACAACATATGACTCTCTGCCCTTGAATGTGTAACCCTTGAATGGAACACTATGTCAATATTCAGCCGAGTAAGATATCAGATCATGTGCCAGCTCATTATATCTTGCAATGTGTGCAACACGCGAGTCACTCACAAAACAGCTGCAATCACTACACGTGACAGACATTGTCTCACTTACTGGATACGCCTGGGTCCTGAAATTGAGCCACTTCCCCGATGGTATAGGGGGCAGGCCCACCTGTAAGACATGCAAAGCAAACATATGCTCAATGTCAGATCACTGTACAAATGTGTGGACAACATATCAAAGTGTGTAACATTTTACATGAGTGTGCTGGTGATCCTACATGTAGACAGAACAACATACATACCACTGCAAACTCACATTGACACTGACACTCCAGTGAGTGATAGCCACACATCTGCACACATGCACTGGGCCTAACAATTATGTGGTGCTAAACCCTATTAAACCATTTGTGGGTAATCCATTTCAGATGGTCCTCCATGGCATGATTTGTATTTTGGTGACAATTTCATTGGGAGTTCCCTGGTGCACTGCAATGCAAGTGACTCAGGTATTGTTGCTCGTGCATCAAGGGACCCTGAGTTACTGTGTGATGGACATGTGGCTCAATGTTCAGTCTGCAATTATCATGCATTCAGTGGTCCATGACAGATATGGCACAGTTGTATGTAGGTAACAAATGCCCCATTGACAGTGCCCCCTAAGCCATGTATGCCCCCTTTGCCAACATAATGGCAGGGATCATGTGTGTGTAATGATGACAATGTAACGCTAAACACGGATTGCACACTTTACTGTCCCGATATAGTGATATGTGGTATGCTGACAGTGTCTTACCTGATCATCACTGACAGAATGCATGGGCACAGGTGTTGCCATTGCACCTAAAATGTGTGACTAAGGGCCACATGTACCAAGATCAGATTTTGTGAGTCGCACATTGTGAGACTTAGCAACTCCCAATTTGCGAGTAGGATAATCTGATGTACAACACTGTCAATGACACTGTTTGCAAATCACAAATGGGGTAGCAAATGACCTATCTCATGAATATTAATGAGGTAGCTCTCATTTTGCAAACCCCTTGGGAACGGCAGCACTCACAGGGATGCTGGCCTGCTGGGCTCAGCAGACCACCATGTCTGTGAATGCTTTCTTTTTTAAATGCAGCCTTGTTTCATTAAGGATAAACAGAAAGCATGTCAAAACAAATATTTTTTTTTTTTTTTTTAAAGCAGACAGTGGTCTGCAATGTGATTGCAGAATGGCAAAATTGGGTATGTGCATTGGAATAAAAAAAAAATCTTGATGTAAACACACATGTTCTGAAAACTAGGCTGTTTGTGACAGTTAAAAATAGCTTCCTACATGTGGCCCTAAGTGATAGTCGTACATGACTCTACAAACCTCAGGCCTGCATTGTTAACATGTAGAGACATGTGGACTCCATCTCAGTACTGGGACACTAACATTTTGTTCTGCTTGCATTCTACCTGGCCACTAACATTGCATGCAGCATGTCAAGACATCTGCTACTGTAACTCAGGACAATTCTACTGTACACATTTGTCAATGTGATACTCACCACTAGGGCCACTGATCGGCACACCAAGGTGGGCCAGCAGATCCTGCTCTCTTGCCACCAGGTCAGCCCAGCGATGCTTTAGCTGGTGCTCATTACTGCTTTTATGGTAGACTCTCTTGAGTTGGTAGAGCACCTTGCCCAACCGCAGCCGCCTGCCTCTGTGTGATACCACTTTATCACCCGCCCACCCATCTCCAGCATCAAGGGAAGGAAGTGGCACACCAGCCACACAATGCCCCCTAGCTTCTCCTCCCCCATGCGGGTTAGCCTCCCCTTCCTGACATGTGCATGAACAACAAATCCAAACTGAGAATGTGTAAAGGAAACTTAAAGCCCAAACCTAAGGAACCCCAACTAACCCAACTAATCTAACTCCCAGACAGACACCCGGCAGAACAAGTACGATATAAAAGACACTAAACTGCACAAAATTACATACACAGGTACAATAAACAAACAGAATTCACAAAAGATACAAGAGAGACACCACAAGATAGAATAAATGCAATCGAGACACCAGCAACACCGAGACACAGCCACACAGTCAAGAAATAGCACAGACAGTAAAGTGAAAGTGAAAGTACACACCCTGTAACATGCCTGTAAACAGAACTTCCTATTACATCACTTCCTGTCCCCTTTATGGCCCGTTTTACATCTTGTGTGTATTTTTGTGATGCATATGATGTTTGATGAATATTTTAGACGCATAACCTACATGTGCGGAAAAATACCACGCATTACCTGTAGACTTACATTTCAATGGATATCTGCATGCATGTGGTGCACAGGTGGAATTCACGCTAAGAGCCTATGTATGGTTAGTTATTGTTTGCGTGATTTTTTGAAGCATTTGCATCAAAATGTTTGACTCTATCTGCTATGGAGTGATTTTCTAATATTTAACATGCATGCACCCTGTACCAACATGAAGATAGGATGGCATGGCCTGCAGTGTGTGGTATAGTGTGGTATAGTGGTTGGCCACATGTGGTAGATCATGCAACTGTGTGTTTTGGGTGTGAATGATCTGTAACAACAATGTGTGTGTTTCTGAAGGAAAGGCATGCAATACATTGGACATCAAGCAAATGTATGAATGTGTTCTAAATGGGTATCTACATCTGATGGCAATCAGTGATCTACAACAGTAATGATATGTGTTTGTAATATGTGTTGACTCATGTGATGTATGTAGTTCTTTGACTTTGGGAACATTACATTTCACACGACAAACAAAACTCAGGTATTATTGAGGATGGCTGATGAGTGCTATGTAGGATATGTTACCCCTCATATGTCATTAATTGTTTGTTGTGACTTCATGGTGACTTGTGTGTGGACTATACAAATGTCTGACATGTGTACATGTTTGGTACGTACTGTGTTTGAGGCACTGCGCCTTAATTTCACCCATTAAATGTTTGGTACAAGTCAAGTTGACTCATTACAATTACCTATGTTACTTGTTGCTCTGGTGGACCTGCTGCCATGGCTGCATGTGTTCACATATTTTCAGATGTGCATTCCACAGAAATGTCCAGTTCAAGTGTGTGGGCATGTGTACCCTGTTTCATGATTGGGCTCCATGAGGTCAGAGTTTCGGGCGGGTCTAGTCAGGACTCTGTTAGGGGCCCCCCTTGAGTTCACAGAGTATCTCGCGAAGAGGTAGTGTACCAAAGCAGAACAGCAGCTAAAGGCATACAAGGGGAAAGGCCAGCTGTGGTAAGGCACATAAAACAGAAAGGTGAAGGCAGAGCAACCTTAGGGTGAACAAATATGGAACAGATCAGTAATGGACAAACACCCTGGGGTTATCACTAAGGTTGTACACAGGGTAGGGCTCAGGACTTTCCACAGCAACAGGGAACGTCAGTGCCTCTGTGCAGATTAATCTCACAGCTAGTCACCACGCAAGCCCCATAGAAAGGAGGCAGCAGAAGTGACTCTATGTCTGGATCCTTAGGGTACAAACAAGGATTGTTCTTACATACATGAGACTAGCCCTTGTGGGTCCGGCTGGAGACACAGTGGTGTTTCCTGGAATACCGCCATAGCACACTGTCACTATTAGGCACTAAAGACTGCATGCAACAATAGAAAAAGGATGGGGGTTGGGTCTGCCTCCTGGAAACCAGGAGCCAACCCAAGTACGAAGGAAAACACTTATACACAAGTGAGGACTCATAGGACACTTACCAGACATAATAACCCAAGAGGAAACAGAAAGCCAAGGCACCAACTGGGAGCAAAGCCGGGCACAGGGAACAGACACTGGCTGACACAAAGGCTGGAACATGTCTGGGAAACAGAAAGCAGGCTCTGGCAGAAACAAACATGAACAAGGCTGAGAAACAGGAAGCCAACCCTGACTGGAATAAGAAGGAACAGGACTGGGTAAACAGAGAGCAGGTTCAGGCTGAATCAGGACTGTAACACAATCCAACAAGGGGTCTGGAACACAAAGGAATTGTACTCCAATGCATAACGAGGAGCTTCAGGGAATGGAAGCTTATAAGCAGTTCCAGGCAGCAGCAAGGCCAGGGCAGAGTCACATGGCTGGGCTGCACAAGAGAGGTCACAGGTGTGTGCAGCATCAGTCTCTCTCAAGTCCTGGAGGAGAGAATCCAGTATAAAGGGAAAACCGACTCTTCACATAGGACGGAATGATCAGACGATCACAGGTCTTACCGACTACCAGGCAGTGCATTATGGGACCTGAAGTCCATGCAAGCAAATGTTGTTCTTCTATAGCATGCCATATAGAAAAGGGAAGCAAACAGGAGTCCAAAGAGAGTCTGGGTGAGTGTTAATGATGATTCCCAGGATACAGATAGTCCGTTTACAGCACCCCCTAGAGATGGGAGGGCAGAGACGTAACGCATGGCAGTGGCAGGACTTATTTCCAGGAATGGACTGCACAGAGCATGTGTTGTGAACATTGCTTGTCATACCTGGGAGACTCATACTATCCATTTTCACAAATGATGCCTCCCTTGTCACACAAGCTCCTTGCAGAGATTGCAAATGTCACACTTACTAATATTAAGGGCCTGTTCACACATTCCTGTTTTCAATAATATTTCACATCCACTGCCTCATATATGGGGCACTTATTTACCTTATGATTGGAGATGTCATAGTTGTGTGTCATGTGCTACAGTAGACCATGTTGGCAACGTGGATGTGAGTCATATGCTGTGGTCCATTGATTTTTTCCTTCATATGTGAAATTCAAGAGATGAGTTTTATATGTGTGTTTGCTGTACAGTCATATACATCACATGTGATGTTGCACCAGAAGTAGTCAGATTTGTCTTTGTAACATGCTCCCTGAGGAAATACTCACATTCCTAAGGAACATGTGATGGAGAATGAAAAAACCAGAACAGGATTGTGTGATCAAGTAAGGTGTTTATTTACATATCGTAACAAGGTGTGTAGAGTGACTATTGAGTGAAAACGTTTTGTACAATTTTCTGACTGCAGTGCATTCCTGCAGGTGTGTTCTGCTGTTCCCCCTCATTTTTCCTGCCACCATCCTCCTCCTCCTCCTCCTCAGGCAGTTCTAGCGCTGGCTCGTATAAAACAATGTTCCTCCTCACATAAATCTTGTACAGGATAGCACAGGTAAGTATAATTTTACACACAATGTGTGGTGGCATATAGGAGGCTGCCTCCTATGATGTCCAGGCACCTGAATCTGGACTTCAGTATGCCAAAGGTCCTTTCCACAATGGTGCATGTCCTCCGATGTGCCTCATTATGGGCACGCTCTGCTGCTGTGCCTGGGTTGGGAAATGGGGTCATGATCCATGGCTGGATCCTGTAACCCTGATCCGCTGCAAAAGATAATAGGAGTGAGTATTTTGTTAGACCTTGCAACAGGAATGTCATGTAGCATGGCAGTTGATATCTTGTGTCGTCTGTGACTCATATGTGTTTGTGGTATTGTGTGAGATCCTGGGCTTCTGTGAGTTTTTTTTTCTGCAGTGGGTTGTTTCACTTGACAACTTGTGTTTTGCTCATTGACCTGGGATCTATGATTTTCCAAACTGTTGGTCACTATGTATGTACCATGCACTGTGTAGTGTCCAACATGTTTTAGTGTGCTTTCACTGGAGGGGACATGATACTTCCACACACACAATTCAGATGTGGTGGTAACATGGTTGCATGGTTGCACTGCATGGCCTGGACATCCCATTCATTTAGACATATGTCACTGGACATTAAATGCAACAGTGAGGCCCTTTGATTTGGCTAGGTGACAATGCACAATACATCTCCATACACTGGCAGCACTGAGGTGTTCAGTATTGACAATGCACAATTGTCCCATGTGTGACCTGGTTCTAGGCAAGCCTGTTCCCTGGGGCCATGGAGGGTTGTCCTGTTCCTGAAGAACCTCTCCTGCCTTCTGCGTTTCCTTTGTGGGCCGCATTGGAGTGGTGGTGGTTGCTGCCGTTGGTCCTGTGCCCGGCTTTGTCTTGCAAGCTGCATCAGTAACACCTCCATGTTGTCCTGTTGGTCTGTAATGTTGCTTGTGAGAGTTTTCCTTAAGTGGTGGTGTGTTTGCCACATTTTAGCACCAACCCTGACCCAGGTGTTAAATTTTGACGCAAATCGGGTTTAGCGTAATTTTTCGCATCCACCTCCCACCCATGCGTCATTTTTTCCCTGTTGTATAAATATGGCGCTACGGTGTTTGAGTAATTTTTTGGATGGGAATGCCTACCTTGCATCTCATTGACGCAAGTAGGTTTCACGCATCCTTAAAATGACGTTCACTCCATATACGGGTCTAGCGGCGAAATATAAATTTGGAGTTGAGTTTGCGCTGGATTTGCGTTAAAAGCTATGATGCAAATCCAGCACAAACAGAGTACAAATATGGGCCCACATTTATAAAATACTGGGCAATGCTAAATAAGAGTTTCTGTATACCAAACAAAAATGGGTTAAGTGAGAAACAAGAAGACCTTCGACGTAATTACCAGAAGACAAAAATTTATGTTTGCACTGAGGAACAGAGCAAACAGAGGTGACAGTTACCATACAGTTTTTCCCTGTTGCTCAGCCTCAGATAGAAAGCAGAGGACCTATCTGATTTTAAAATGCTGCCAGGTAGCTCTATATCATTTGTGACCTACAGTATAGGAGAACTGTATTGCTGGTTAGGTCAAGCATAGCAGTGAGCAAGCACTGCTTTTCCGATGTGTTGGTATGTATCTGGGCTTTTAAACATGTCCACAGCACGCCCATCACTGTAACTCTTTCATGGGCTTGCCTTTCAAAAATCCTTTGTTTTTGTTGGTAAATGCTTTCCTTTTGTCCCTCCTTGAGGCGGTTTGGTTATAGCCTTGGCCATCGACCCTGTTACATGAATAATTGCACTTTTGCTGATAACTTTCACTGGGAGCTAACTTCTTTTTCCTTTTGTATCTCTCCTTGGCGCTTATGCTCATGGTGGCGGTGGCGATTTGATTTGGCTTGCTTATGTCACATATTTTACTTTTTTTCAATTTGTGTGGCAAGAAAAGTCCAGTTAAGAATGTACAGCGTTAATAGCTCTAACTCGAGCAAAAGCGAGACCCGTTGCATTGCAAATGCTTGTTTTTTTTAGCCAACGGTGTCCATTCCGGGACTTGTAGCTTTGCTTTCCTCATTACAAAGACAGCTTACGAATCTCGACATGCCAAGTAAGTCTATTAGCTAACAAAAAACAGATCTGGGTAAAACCATCACACATACCAAATGACCCATTAGGACAAGATATTCTCCAAGGCTGGAAAGCTGCCTTGGTTCACCATTGAACACTACTTATGTAGCATCTATGTGGGCTAATGATATTTGAACATCAGCAAAACTTGCTATTTTATATTTAACGAACACACTTTTAATAAAAATGGAAATCAAGTACTTTCCATCAGCATCAGTTGTTTGAGAGAAATGTGGAGAAACGAGATCTGGCTTGAAGGTTCTTTTGCATGAAACCAATTATTTACCTGCCATTCACAATCTTCGGTTTTCATTTATTTCAAAGAGCTATCAAATGAAGGACTCAGGCATGCAGGTACGTAGGATGTAGAAAGATTTACAGTTAACAAGGATTATAGGCACGAAAAAATGGCCCATTCCGAAATCAGGTAGTGGTATTTGAACTCACAACTGCTAATTTTTACCATATATCTGAGTGAGGCAGGCTGCCAAATAAACCGAATATCTCAGCTTATAGAGACAGTAAAAAAAGCTGAATTGGCTGTTTATTGATCACGCTATTTGAACCGTAAGCCTAATGAGTATACCTAATAAAAATAAGTTTGTATTTGTGGAGTAAGCTCTGTTTACAGGTATACTGTATTTTAATATTCAAGTAATTTACCAGATTTTCATAGGCCACACCGTATCAAGTAATGTGTTTGCCAAACATCTTTGTAAGTAGAGAGTTCACCTTAAACACAAGGAGGCAGATTCACCAAGGCATTTCTGGATACCTAAAGTAGTACTCCTATTGCGTACTTTTAGCTATTCTTACATGTCTATATGATTTCGCCCCAAAACATCAAAATGGGTATTAATGTGATATTCAAGATGTGTTCATATGTATTTAGAACAACTGGAAGGGACAGCGCATAGATTGCTTTGGTACAAATTGTGAGTTGGACATTTCAAGACTGACTGACAAAAAGGGTAAAAATCCACTAATTTTGGCATAATCGCACCCATTTGTACTTGACTGATGCTGCTGCTTTTTGACTCTTTGCACTAGGACACTGCTACCATGCCCCAGAGCATTTCGTTTGACCTCTAAAAACATGGCAGTTTTGTCTATACTTCAAATTTTCCTACTTAACCTACCAATAAGTCCCTAGTAAGTGTCGCTAATTCACTGCAGCGCTAATGTGACAATGAAAAACATGATTGCAGTCCTCCCACCAGTCACCTGGATGTGCATGTGTAAACCACAAATTCCACCTGTCAAAATAATCCCTTTTGACAGGACTAAATCCTCTTTTTAAATGTTAATAAGTGATCCCTTATGTATCCTTAAGTACCAATAAGGCAGGGTGCATGATATGTAAGATTAAAGTATGTAGAAGTTTAAAGTAACTTTAGCAACACAAAAGAATGATGGACGGAGAGCTGAACAATGTAAACACTCACCTCCAGTCACAGATCAGGGTTTATTCCATTGTTTTTTGCTCACCATGCCACCACTGTTTGGACTCAGACATATTCAAATCAGTATTGACCCTATTCCTATGGAAACAGTTCACCCCGAACTGCCAGGCCAGGTCCTCCCTGAACCGGAAACAAGCATAAAGTTTAAAGTAAAACTTACTTGAAGTGAAAAGGCCTGAAAATCAATTTTCATTGTAACAAGGTTGACTGCTCCATAGGAAAGCTTTGGAAGTTAATGTTAAACTTAAATAATGGTATCTCTGGCTAGCAAAAAGATACTTCATGGACTTTGTAAAATATTCATTACAAATCCAATTCATTGATAATATCGGATTTGTAACACATATTTTACAAAAGTTACTTTTAAAAAGTTAGCTTTAGCCTACCTAAAGCCTTTAGGAACCCATTTGCCTGAACATCCATCTGTCACACAGGAGCTGAATGGTTCCTTAAATAGGTGTGCAGTGGCTCCTGGAGCTGAGACAAAAGGCTTGGGTGTGGAGAGTTGTCCTGTTCCTTTGACGGGAGCCATCTGGGCAGAGCCGAGAAATCTAATTATCTTCATAGAGGGCTGCCCTGTCTCAAGCAGATGTGCCTCACATGTAGGCTTCCCCCTCTATTGTCCTGTTAGCCAGCCTGGTATCAATCCCAGTGGAAGAAGGACTTCCCCATGAACAGCTTTGAGTGACCACAGGGGCGGGTTTGCTTATTTCCCTGGCCACGCCCAGAGGGTGGACACAGGAGGCCTGCACAAGGGAAGAAAGGTTCTGCCATCTTGGTTTGAGGTAGAGAGGTACACCATGCAATTGCACTAGAACACTCAAGAACTGCAGCAAAAGTGGGTAGGGTTACCCATGGGAAAATTTTCCTTATCGGTCATGGAGTGGGCAGGAGTCACTCTCCCCACCCCACTAGATGCTAGTGCTATGCATGAGAACACCACCTTTGGGTACTTTCGTTAGAACACTATTGGATCTGTAAAAGAGAGAACGACTGCACCTTCTATTGTGATCTGCGAAGTGAATCCTAGAGCTGACCTGCTCCTACTTTTCCCCAAGACAAAGAAGTAGACTACAGTGATCGTTTGACTGACCTCTTGTTAAGCTATAGGAACACAAAAACTGCCATAAGATTACTTTTCTGAAGGAGCCCAGCTGAACATTTCAAACTGAATCTGTCCTGGGCACTGCTGGTGGCTTCTGTTAGAGTAAGCCCTGACCCGAGTACTGTTCCTGAGGTCTTGGAATGCTTGGTTGGTGTTAGAGTGGACTCTTGGTCAAACTGGAAAAGCTGGGACTTAAAACCATTTTGCCAACTTTCTCCCTGGAGAACCCATGCAGATTGAGGTCACCAGCGAAGTTGCACCTACCAAACTCAAATCACCAGATGGCCTCAACTTGTTGGTTTGCCCCGCTGACGGAAATATGACTTCCAGAAAAGTTTCTGGGTCCAAACAGAGAGGGCTTTTCTGGAACCTATAGCGAGCAGCATCTGACCAAAGTCATGGGCATCCTTGACACATAAATTAGATTTTGCCCACTCAAAGCATTGTCGACGACATCACCAGGACTGAGCTTGTTCAGCACCATTTCTTTGTTGATCCCCACTTTGTACCCAGCTTGCAGTTTTCCTGTTGATTTCTCAATGACCACTTTTCTCCAGGATTTATTTTTAAGTCTGAAGGTAATGCTTTGACGATGACCACCCTAGTCCTCACATCTGACCCCCCCTCTATAGTGGACAGCCTTAAACCTTACCTTTATCTTGGTCTAGCAAGGCAGTTGCCTGTGGTTTTTGTAATTTTGGTGTCATTTTCCAAGTTTATTTATTGTTTCAGCTGACAGCCCTACACTATTTAAAAACAGCAAATCAAAGGTGTTATGCAGACCAAGCCCTATGGCAAGTAAACATATGCAAAGCAATACACTCAATTGCTAAAAGAATAGTGACACACTACATTCTCAGCATAGGTAGAATCTACAGATTCATAAGCTATATTAACATGCAAATGCAATAAAATGGTAAAAGTATACAATCTAATTATATGCTTACAGGGAAAAACGTGTACCTCATCAGCACTTTAATTACACAAGAACATTAAGTAGCAATAATCCTTCCTTATTTTGACATTCTGCCGCATACTTAATATAGGAACGTGCAAGTGCTTTGGGATGAATGGGGTTTAAACAGCATATTGTAGCCTAGCAGTGTGTGCAGCTCTCTCAGGCATGGTTATGTTGCCCATAGAAAGGACACTACATGTTTGACCACGTAGACATCATTAGATTAACGACACAGCACCATGGCTGACTTAGCATGTCTAACCCCAAAGTATTTAAAAAGGCGAACGAGCCATCACCGCTATGCAGAGTCAAATCTGTTGCAAAACAACATAAAATTGGCTAAATTATCTAACCCTTCAAAATTGAAATCTCATTGATTGAAATTGGCATCAAGCATATGGGTTTGTGTAAGGCAATCCCTCGTAGGTAAAATACCTAGTTGAAATTTTATGTAGAGTGTTTGCTTCACATACGGGTACAACATATCCAGGTATTCTGAGCAGGAAGGGCCATAGATTTTACAAAAGGGAGTGCTCACAATGCAGCCTGACATCAGCTCACAGTGATTTTTTAACTGCACATGTTCATAATACCTCCCTTTACTCAAATCTGTGGTATCCTGCCTAACTCTACCCTGGGCTTCCCAAAGGGACACCACCTGCAGTTCGCTTAGTATTTTCTGTACATGAGAAAGCCATGTATGACCTCGACCGATACCACTGGGAATAACTTCTTTTAGTGTATCCAAATAAACCAGGGCCTGGTGGTTTCTTACTAATCTAACCCGATATTGGACTAAAATGTAGCTTGGCATACAGTGCCACTGTAGGTGTGCCACATCCAAACTAAAGCAGGGCTCTTAGGAAATTATTTTCAGCTACTTGGAGTGTTCGCAAATTTCTCGTAGTTTGGACTCTTGCTCTAAGCAAGACTGCTGGTTTAAGGATGACAGTACATATGTTTCTAGGCGACTATGCCTATTGTACAGCAAGTCGCTGCTGTCGCCCCAACCATTCCGGCTCACTAGCAGCACCTCACCAAAAACCCAAACAGTAAAAGGTGATTTGTAGCAGCCTTTACACATGGACTCAAGAGATGACATCTCAGGGAGTGTCGCTATTAAACAGAGATTACCCCTTTCTCCCAGAAATATCATGTCTCATCCAAACACAGGCAATAACAAAGATGCAGTAAAGTTTCAATGGTTTTTATTTAACACAACTGCAATCTGCCATAAGTTGCATGGGCTGCAATGATTAGGATAATGAACAGTGCAAGAAACAGCATGGTAAAGACAAGAGTCATTATTACAAAGACCCCCACCATCTTGCAATAACATGAAAAGACATGAAGTGTATAACATGTCCGAATACCCTATCATGATAGGCCTAACCTCCTACCTAAAGGAGAGCTAGGTATGTTAAACCTAATCTGTCAATGCCATGTCCATGAGAAGAGCCCCCCAACACTTGTTACCTTGGAATGAGGTCTCTATCTCAGACTCCGTAGGGACACGAAGACTGGGTCAGCGTCAAGGCGACGTGCAGCATCGATATCAGCGATGGTGGTGATGCCCTCTGGTCGGAATTCCTCTGATTATCTGTCTAAAGTGTGATGTATTTATACAGATCTACTTGGACCCCTGACGTAGGTGTGTTCCCAAATAATAGATAACAGGCATGCTTGGGGCGGCAATTAATATAAACAATTCCCTCGAAAGCATGGGAAGAGAAAGTCCCTAAGTGTCAACACCTACTGATTGTTTGTCTTTGTCACTTGATCTTGATGCCTTAACGCAGTGGCACTGATAATGCAATTCATAACAAGTGGCCTAACTATAAACAAGGCTAAGCTAACTCCTCTTATCCCATTAAAACAAACTATGATTCACTACACATTCAAGTACCCCCATAGATCCACCCCATACAGAACAGTTTCCACTGCCCTCTGTTTATATATTTGCAAGATGGCACTAATATTCTAGCTCCAGCTTTTTGCCTAAATTTAAAACTGCACCTGCCATTTGTTTCAATAATAATGTTGCCTTCTGTATATGGCTGACCCCAGGACAGATCAAATTCCCAGATAATCAAACTGCTTGGCAATTTCCAAGGGTACACATTTGACCGAAGGTCCCAAGGCCATACACTTAGTTTTACTTCCATTAATGGTCGATAACTTCTTGCAGCAATATTCCTCAAATTGTTTTATTAGCCTATTGGCAGAATTTTCTGTTCGCACAATCAGAACATCATCCGCATATAATAAAATCAGCACCATCTTCCCAGCTATAATGGGAATATCCAATGAATCTCCCATCAGAAAATCCGCTACTTCAAATAGCAAAGGCCCCAGCACACACCTCTTCCGGACACCTTTTTCAATGGGAAGAGATCGGTACTCTCCCCACCTGGGTCGTACCATACTTTGGCCGCATTGCTGGAGTGCAAATCCCTAATGGCCATTACTAAAGAGGCATCCACTCCTAGGCCTGCCAAGGATCTCCACAACGTCTCTCTGTCAACAAAGTTGAATGCTGCTTTCAAATCGATGAATAATGAATACATCGATGACTTCCTCACCACAGTAAACTTATAAGAAATTATGAATAAATGGAATGCCTGGTCAATAGTCCAGATACCTGACCTAAAGCCAGCTTGCTCTTCTGTCATGATGTTATGGGCATCAACCCACCCCTGTTGGCAATTGAGCTAAACTTCCTCCAAGATTTGACCTGCACAATCCATGAGGGAGATTGGGCAATAGTTGGCCAGGCTAGCTGATGAATCAGAACAATAATGGCTGAGCACCATGAAGGGGGCACAACACTCCCAGCAAGTGCTGCATTAAACACTTTAGTGAGAATCCTAGCCCACAAGTGGGTTTTCTCATGATATATATCTCTAGGCACCATATCTTGGCCTTGGACCTTATGCTTCTTCATTTCAAGGATAGCTCTTGCCACCTCAGATGCTAGAATATTAGTTGCACAATACCTCAGTAGAACCATTCTCTCAGACTAGCCCCAGGACAGAGGAGGTAAGGCTATATGGTGCACTAAAGTGAATGGTCGAAACAGAAGGCCCAATATAAGTTTCTATGGTACTTATCGAACCCCTCTCCATCCGAGATACCACTTCCCAGAATAGTTTGGAATTGTTTCATAGGAGGCCTCTCTCAGTTCCTCCCATAGTACCAATTGATTAAATGAGTTCTTGGTTCTCGGAAGGCGTTTGTATTCACCCCTATCCTTTTAGAATGTCAAATTGCTTAGTGGGATTCAATGTCACTCTGCTAGAGCAAATGCGACAATTTCCTTCATTCTATGACATTCATCATCATACCCGTTTGCCCTTACGTCCTATTTCCTTTCCATCAACCTGGTGGAATTGGTGCCAGTAGGCCTAGACCATATAGAATTCAGCTCATTATCCATCCCATTATAAGCTGTTAAAATTACACTGTTGTGATGTGAGGGGGGATTCAAAATAACAGAGTCATACTTAGCCATTATACACTCTATACAGTGGGAGTTCACATGAGTATTTCTCACTGCTCCAACTTAGGCCCTCATTACAACCCTGGTGGTAAATCCCACTTACCGCCGTGCTGAAGGCAGCCAACATAACGTGGTGGAAATACGCTACAGGTTTTACAACCCACATCTCGTAATCCGCCACTATACAGACACCCACACAAGTCCGCCACATCAAAGGTCATTGCCAACAAGAATACGCCCACACTATCACGACCAACTAATCAACGCAGCAGTCTTTCAACCACGGTAATCCATTGGCGGTACATACCGCCGCGCTCAAAATACACACACATTTACAAAACACAACCACATTGGACAAATCGAAATACACACACCTGATACACATACACTCACCACACCCACACACCCACAACAATATAAAACACACACCCACATTACCCACAAACCCTTACAACAACATTTTTGTGAAGAAGCAGAGAGAGAGAGAGAATAGCAAACACTACACCAGCATCCACAAGCACACCACATCATCACTCATACAACATCCACACACATCAAAGAACACACACCAACACAACATTTCTCACAGCACAACAAACATCACCTCACACATCACCCACACCACATCATGGCACCTCAAAGACACCCCAGGTTTTCTGAGGAGGAGCTCAGGGTCATGGTGGAGGAAATCATCCGGGTGGAGCCACAGCTTTTCTGATCACAGGTGCAGCACACCTCCATTGCTAGGAAGATGGAGCTATGGCAGAGAAATTGTCGACAGGGTCAACCCAGTGGGACAGCATCCAAGAACATAGGATGACATCAGGAAGAGGTGGAACGACCTACGGGGGAAGGTGCGTTCCATGGTATCCAGACACCAGATCGCTGTACAGAGGACTGGGAGTGGACCCCCACCTCCTCCCCCACAACAATATGGGAGGAGCAAGTCTTGGCAATAATGCATCCTGAGGGCCTCGCAGGAGTAGCAGGAGGACTGGACTCTGGTAAGTCATATCTTAATTACCATGTCCGCCACCTCACCTGCATGCCATCACATACCCCCACCCTCACCCTCATCCCCATCACTCCAACACCTCACATATGCCCCACTATCACAACCCAGCCATCCCAATACCAAGCCCTGCATGCAACACCAAAGCATGGACACCCATTACCAAAGCATGTCCAGTACTGATACCCACACAGACCCCAAAACACTATTCGCACAATGGCAAACACAACAATGCGAGCACAGGAGTAGAGGGTAACTCACCCATTGCACAAGATGACACACAGATTCAATAACTATGCATTTACACCCCAACAGGACCCATACCCAACGTCACCGGACAGGAGGTGCCAGACATATCCAGTCCCCCCCAGAAGAGACCCACAGTGATGACAACAGCTCTGCAAGCCTGGATCTGGATCTGGATGACCAGCCCGGCCCATAAGGGACCTCTGGACAGTCAGTTCCCCTGCAACTGTCACAAACACCACAGAGGCTCCCCCCTCAGGAGACACCACCACAGCACCCACCCAGTGGGCCCATCCCTCTGTCCCCAGGACACGTCAATTAGCAGTGTGTCCACCACTACAGGGACCCCAGGCAAACCCACCAACCCAAGACAATGAGGGACCTGGGGTCAGTGGCAGTGGGCACACGGTTCAGGGGACAGAGGCACAGGATAACAGGGAAGCTGGGAGGACTGCTGTGCGACAGGGGGAGGACAGGCCCAGGGAACCCACTCTCCACGAGGCACGCTCCAACATCATGGGAGCATACCATCATTCCCAGGAGACCATGGGCACTGTACTGGCCAAGTTTCAGGAGACCCAGCGGCTGCAGGAGGAACACTACCTGGGGATCAGGGAGGACATGAAGTCCATCAACACTACCCTGGTCACCATTGCAGGGGTGCTGGCAGACCTGACCAACACTTTGAGGGATACAGTGGCTGGCGCCAGTGGACAGGAGGCCCCGCCAGAGGACCAACAGGCCACCAGCACCCCAACACTTTCAGAAGGAAACCCCCCACCCACAAACGGTCCCTGAGATCCAGGAACAAGACAGAGAACATTGCCAAGACCCCCGCCAGGAAATAAGACTCTCCTGATTGTCACCCTTTTATACCACTTTGTCACCCTGACAACTTTGACCTGCCATCACTCCACTTCCTATGCCCCCTTGGACAATGCACCTGTGAGACCAAAAGACTGAACTCTACCATCACCCCAGCCCATTGCACACCCCCTCCACTTATTAGCACAGAAATAAACACCCTTGAATCACAAATCAATCTGGAGTCAGTCTGTACTTTCACAAATGTGTTACTGCAACCTCTCAGAAATATAGCAATGTCAATGTTCATGTTCACATACCAATGATACACAGTTGTTGGGCAGCAGTAAACATAGCAGAGGGCACAAAATGGAGCCCAGATCTGTGAAATGGATAGGCAAAGTGACATGTCAGGGTCCACACACAGAGGTAAAAAGGCAGATTAATGATATGTCCTACAGTAGTATGAGATGTGAGAAGCAGTGCCATCCTCTTACCTGTGTCTCACTGGAAGTATTGCATGATGATGTTGTTTCAGTTGTCTATAATTTCTTCTTCTGCCTCCTCTTCTTCACTGTCCACAGGCTCCACAGCTGCCACAAGACCAGCATCAGACCCATCCTCCTGCAGAAAAGGCATTGACCATGTGTCTCTTCTGTATTTCCCCCCCTTTTTGTTTTGTCACCCTACTTGTGTGCATTAGCAGCATCTGGCGGAGAAGCATTGGCACCGGAGCGGAAGAGAGCTGCAACCCACATGGCCCAGGAGTGTGAATTTACGGAGTCTAAAGGCACCAGTGGGAGCTCCACAACGGGGACAGGAGCAGCCACCAGCCACAGCGACTCCTCCTCTGATGGGAGCTCCCTTGTGGTGGTGGGCACCTCTGTGCCCACCGCAACAACAGGTACAGCCGCCACCCCCCACCAGCATCACCCTCCCATCAGCCCCTCATCGAGTTTTCCATGCCCACTCACCCAGGAGGGTGGGCATCTCCTTCGCCCCAGGCACCTCAGGCCCTGCCCCAGTCAGTCAGTGAGGAGGCTATTGACCTCCTGAGATCCCTCACTGTTGGCAATCAACCATTTTGAATGCCATCCAGAGTGTTGAGAGGCATTTGCAGCAAACAAATGCATACCTAGAGGGCATTCATTCTGGTATGGCAGCCCAACAGAGAGCATTTCAGGCTATGGCCTCAGCACTGATGGCAGCCATTGTCCCTGTGTCCAGCCTCCCCCCTCCAACCTCCACTACCCCGACCCAATCCCCTGTACCTCAGCCTATCCCAAGCACACCACCAGACCAGCATGCACACTCATCAACACACAAGAATGGACATGGTAAACATAAGCACCACTCATCCCACAGACACTCACACAAGCACCATCCCCATGCAGACACACCAACATCCACTGCCTCCACTGTGTCCCCCTCCTCCTCCCTCCCTGTCTCGTCTTCACTCACACCTGCATGCACTACATCCTCAGCCACTACCTCCATCACCAGCACGCCCATCACCACACACTGCTCACATGCACTCACCAACCCCACTACCATGCACACGTCCCTTGTGTCCTCTCCCAGTGTGTCTGTGAGCCCGCCTCCCAAAGTACACAAACGCAGACATACACCCACCCAACAGCCGTCCACCTCACAACAGCCTCCGACCCATTCACCTTCACCCAAATTCAGCAGACGTACACCTCCTACAACCACTACCTCTTCCGCTACTCCCAAACCCTTCCATCTTCCTGTCCCAGTGTGTCTAAAAAACGTTTCCTGGCTAACATTGACCTCTTCCCTACACCTCCACCCCGTCCTTCCGCTAGGGCCAGGATGTCCTGGTCTCAGCCCAGCACCTCAGCCACCAAAGCCTCCAGCACTGTGGTCTCAGCAAGTCCTGTCACATCGTGGGCGGCACCCATCAAGGCTGCCAGTGTGCCACCTAGCGAGGCCAAGGATCAGCCTATTCCGCCACCTGCCAAGGTGAAGACGGTGCCCACATGCCATAGGGAAAAGCAGCACCAGCCACCCAGCAAGGCCTCCTCCAAGCCAAAAGGGGACAGTGCCAAGGGACCAGCAGCCACATCCAAGGTGGGGAAGGGACACAAGGCCAAGGGGACGTCAGCACAGGGCAGCAACCTGTAGGGCATTGGGCACCACCACCTGCACCGCCACCTGCACGTCTGCTGCCTCAGCAACAGTAGCCAGCATCATCCCCAGGGGGCAGCCGTCTGAGGCTGCAGGAGACGTCCTCCTGTCTCCCTCCACAGGTGCTGACACATTCACCACCGGCAGCATCTCCGCCACAGACACCGCCGCAACCTGGACCCTGCACAGCATACATGAGGCATGACACCCAGCTCTGTTAGTACCAGCAGGTGGCAGGCAAAGTCGCAGCAGGGTGGAGTGTGTCTCTGACTCCATGGAGTATCATGCTACCTGTTCCCAGGCAATCTCGTGGCACACACACCCAGGTGAGGGAATGAGACCTGCCACACTGCATGTGGAGCACTCTGGGCACCAAGCCCCTTCCAGGACCAGTGGAGGAAAGCATCCACTATCACTATCCTTGGCAGGATGAAGCACACTGGGTACAAAGCCCCCTCCAGAACCAGTGGAGAAAAGCATCCACTATCATTATCCTTGGCAGGATGAGCACACTGGGAAAAAAGCCCCCCACAGAGCCAGTGGAGAAAAACATCCACTACCCCAGTCCTTGGCAGGATGAAGCACTCTAGGCACCAAGCCCCCTCCAGAACCAGTGGAGAAAATCATCCACTATCACTATCCTTGGCAGGATGAAGCACACTGGGCACAAAGCACCCTCCAGAACCAGTGGAGAAAAGCATCCACTACCCCCGTCCTTGGCAGGATGAAGCACTCTGGGCACCAAGCCCCCTCCAGAACCAGTGTAGAACAGCATCCCCTTGGGAGACTGTGGCTTTGCACTCCCCAGGACCAATCAGTGGGCAAACTACCCACTTGAGAGACTTGAGAGACTGTGGCTTTGCAATCCCCAGGACCAATCTGTGGGCAACCCACCCATTTGAGAAACTTGAGAGACTGTGGCTTTGCACTCCCCAGGACCAATCAGTGGGCATGGAGCCCCCTCGTGAAGCAGTGACATCGTCCATTCATCCGGCTGAGGTGCCCCCCTTCCCCTGAGGTGCCTGTTTATTTTCGATCTGATGCCCCAGCAGTGTTCTCTCTGTTTTGAGTCAGGTATCATGTGTGGGCTTCGCCCATGCATTTGGGGACCACTGGTCCACAGACAATGATTGCAACACTATCCGGACTTGTGTAGTTGCTGTACATATTTATATATACTGATGATTTTGAGTTATCTTGGCCTATCTGATTTTTCAATGATTACACTCATTACAATCATTTAATTTTGTCCTTGCGTTCTTCCAGGGGGTGACGGGGAGTAAATGTCATGTTGCTGCATGTATTTGTGTGTATGTTGTTGTGGGTGAGGGTGGGGGTGGGGGTGTTGCGTGTTGCATGTGTGTGTGTGTCACTCTCTCTTTCCTCCCCCCCTCCCCTGTGTGCTGGGTGTAGTACTCACTGTGGTCTTCGCCGGCGTCTTTGCTGCACCTGGTAAAAGAGGAGGTAAACCAACATGGGCAGGACCTGTAACTCGGGCTCCATGGCGTCCTTGTTCCTCATTGGGTGTCAAGAGGTGAGTGGTTTCCGTTCCAAGTCCTGTTTCCTCTGTGCTTTTGATGGCATTTGTACCACCCCGGAAAAGGTGGTGGATAGGCCTGTTGTAATACAGAGGGTGGTACATTGTCTTCCGCCTGTCTGTTGGCAGTTACCGCCGTGGTGTTTGTTTCTACCGCCGTGGCGGTCGGAGTGTTAAAGTGGCTGTCTATGTTGGCGGTTTCCGCCATGGTCGTGATTCAATTTTTTTAATCACCGGCCTGTTGGTGGTATTACCGCCGCTTTAACACCGACCGCCAAGGTTGTGTATGAGGGCCTTAGTCTCTTTCTACTGTTAGAAGGGGAAATCACATGCCTGTAGCTCCTCTCCCTTGAAACAGTTGGAACTTCCCCCATAAGGTGTACCTTCAGGGAGAGTAGCACAGGATTATGGTCACTCTCCACATGCCTAACAACAGACAAATTGTGAACTTGGTCCCATCCCTCTATATTAACTAAGATAACATTGATTAATCATGATCTTTTCCCATTATTAAAAGTTGTCCTAGCACTGCTTCTCCCCTTTGCCCACCTCTACCCTCTTGCAAATAGCCTCATCCTCCCTGATACTATCAATGTGAGAAACAAAGTTCCCCAAATCACCTGCACCTTGGGGGATGTAAACATTCACAATATCAACCACCCTCCTATGGGGCCCATTTGCTAAATTCCCACATTAAGCACACTGGGGGACAGTATGGCTGCCCCAAGTTGCTCAATCCTGCCTTTTTAGCTTGCACAGCACTCATATAGTGAGCCCTCCCGATGGTCGTCCCCTTCAAAGGTGTGTGGCCTGAATGTTATAATCTAGGAAACCATGTACACTATCTCCCTTAAGTGCCCGGGTGTCTTGGAAACAGTATATATTGTATGGTGCAATACATTTCAACCAGTCCTCATCCTCTATTTTACTGTGCAGGCCTGCAATATTTAATGATAAAGCATACAAATAATTGTCTCTGTGCAGGTCTGTAGTACTAGTCATGGATGCCCCAGGTGGAGGAGGAGGCAAAACAGTAAACACAGAAGGCAAGCCCTCCTGTATTCAGTTTGAGCTCTGTCCAAGAGGGTCCCCAGATTTAATTGCCAATGTGGCTGCAAGATAAGACCAGTCTTGGTGGTCTGCCTTAGCTACTTATGCCCCAGCAGGAAGGAGCCTGATTGTCCTGGAGTTAATACTATCAGTGATACACACATTCTCATGGGTCACTCCATGCACTTTTGAAGGATCCCTTCAAAACCCCTTCCTCTAAGTTGCAATGGGGGAGCACACAGTGGTGGTGGGGGCTGCTTGTAAATGATGTGGCCCTGATGAAGTACTACCTTCTCAGTCAAACCATGGGTGAAGCAGAACATCAACCCCCATGATATGAAAATCATCTGAATGGTTAAGGACCATCCTAGTTATAATACGTGATGTGAATTCCACCTTAGCACCATAGACACTGGGCCCTCTTGGACCCAGCCCATATTGCTGGTTGATCAATGTCACTGTCCTCATATCGCTTGACAGGATCACTCTTAATTTGGGAATAGCATAGAAAAGGTTTAACAATTATGATATGTTTAGATATTTTGTTGAGCTCACATCCGGGAAGAGGTCAATGAATTCCAAGCAACAGTCATCTGCTTCCTGGAAGGCTATAGTGTCACAATCTGTCCAATGGTTATTTGTTCCTTTGCCAATATGGTTTTACACCAGACCTTTCCCACCTTACAAAGATCGGGGCCAGAAGGTTGAGACTTGGAGCTGACCTGGGTTCCCCAGGGCAAACACCACCCTGCCAGCTGGTCGACAACCAGGCTTTGCGTGGGGATGGTAGAGACCCAGTGGTAGGCATCCTTGCTGGTTGAGTCGCTTTAGCTTTAGCGGCACCCTTGGCACATTAACTTCTCCTCGTAAACCTCTTTTTTCTTCTGAGTTGTGCAGGATGGTTTTTCACTGGTATCACATGAGTGGTTCCCAGGCCACCATCATTCCACGCTGGGACTTCTGCATATGCATCCGCTTCCAGGCCCTTAAAACAATTTGCCCTGCTTACATCGTACTCTCCATCAAGCAAACAAGCAGATGTTAACTCTTGGGTAATCTCATATGCAGTTCATTCAGTACTTGCCAGAAATTCACTTCCATCTGGGACCCTGTTACATCCCGTGGTGTTGGAAAAGAGCCACTTTAGCAAGTAGACTGAGAAAGTAGGATCAATCCTTTTCTTTCTTTTGAGGCTGCACTTATTCCTAGGACTTGCACATTTTGTGATAGGGGTTGACTTTTTATCCTTGACAGAAGGCGGTACACTACTTCTTTGGGTGCTCCCTTGAATACGCGTTGAAAGATCAGGTTGGCCCACTGCACTTCATCTTGGCTCAGATTCTGTGTTTGGGGTGGGAATAGGATCCGTCTTATGTCCCCTAGTGACTTTGTTGGAGGAACTGGGAGAAGTACTAATTTAGTTTCCTCATTGATTTTTTCTGTAGTACAAACAAGCAGCTTCAAGGTAACATGGCATCTGAACAATTTTCGACCCATCTGACAGGTTGTATAGCAGAAAGTTATTTTTACTTGCTCTCACACAAACTGTGCCTCCCTTTGGGGCATCAGGCAAAGTATAGTCCAAAAGCATTAATGTGCTGGAGCTTATAGGGTCACTATCTGAGCATTTATCTTCTGGTTGGTTAAACTGCACTGCAGCCATATGAGGCACTTCCTCCAACAAGGGGCGCTCTGTCAGATCAAACAATGTAAACTTCCTGTCTTTGCAGGACTTCTCTGCCACCACCTTGTACTCACTCTGTGGCAAGGCTCTTAAACTTTGCAGATCAACTGTCAAACCATGCAGCCTTCGACATATTTGTTCCTGAGACTGAGGAGCTGGTTGAACCGCCCAAACTCCAACATGGCCGTGGTGAGAAGGCTGTCAAGCAGATGACCTTACCTCCATGGTATTACGATGTTTCCAGTGGGCTGACTGGCAGAAACTTAAAATTACAACGTTCCCAGCGGTTAGCCCAACAGAAACAGTGCAGCAGCATTCACCTTGGCTGCTGTAGCACGCAGCATCCTCGGAATGGCACTGTCTGCTATGACAGACACCTCACTGCCCCCCTGTCAGTACCCTCGGAATGCTCGGTTCGCTCACAGCACTAAGTCCCTGGTAGCCCCGGTTGATATTCTGTAGGGAATCTCCTGGGTTACTTTCCCCTGGACCCCTTTTTTCCTTCAACTTGTGGCCCGGTGGCCCGATAGCTTATCCCAGGCCCAACAGCTGTGCAGCAACCCCTGTGATAGTCACAGCAGCCTGTCCCCAGGCCTGAGGTGGTGGGTACGGGGGCAGGGTGTGCACAAAAGGTGAGGGAACCCAGGGCCTGGGCAGCAGTCTAATCCATTTGAGGCATGCCCATATGAAAAATTAGACAATTTAGAAGGCCTGATGCCCAAGGCTCAGAGCAGGTAGCAGGTAGAGTGTGCTGTGGCAGTGGAGTACCCAGGTATGTTCCACAGTCTCCACTCCCCTTCCCCTCCCCCTGTGCAAAAATCCACCTGTGATCTGGATCTGGGCCCAGAGGTGTGTCTGCCCCGGACTCTGCAGTTCCGTAGCTCCAAGGCTCAGAACACCAAGCTCCTCCTGCGCTTCTCGCACCCTACATGTGCACTCCCACATCCTGCTCCCACATTTGCTACGTCCATCTTCCAATGCGACCATCTGGTCAACCACACCACACATGCATCCTCA
Source organism: Pleurodeles waltl (assembly GCF_031143425.1). Lineage (NCBI taxonomy): Eukaryota > Metazoa > Chordata > Amphibia > Caudata > Salamandridae > Pleurodeles > Pleurodeles waltl. The sequence continues at coordinate 1,070,996,522 of NC_090448.1, forward strand.
CAAGTGAGGAGGTTTGTGTTTTTGTACAGACCGCTAACTTCTCCCTGAAACTCTTCTCTCTGAATTTACAGTGCCTGATTTCTGGCCAATACACTTGAGGTTTTGAATGGAATTTTGTCCACACAAGATGCTTTAGGGATTTGTCATGTTTGTAGTCTGTCCTAGAAAAGAAAAAAGTGGCCTGTTACAATTTTTTTTTATTTTATTTTTATAAATTGCAGTGGGATGTTTTTCTGTTGTGTTTTTTATTATACTTTTTTTTAAACTGTTTTGGTACTTCTAAATGCTTAACTCATGTTATTAGGTTAAGCCTGTCTAATCTGTGCCATAGCTACTAGGGGTTGAAATGAGGTTTTACATACTGGAACCTTTACCAGACCTAACAATGACTTATTTATGTGACAACTTAGATGTATTACTGTAAAATTGAAAACCTCATTAACACAACAGGGGTTGGCAGTGTTACTGGTGTAAACCATCTTAGTTGAGAGACATTTCCACGTGAATAAGCCTAAACTACTACTGCTTTAGAGTTGAACACCTGCTTGGCATTGATTTCTGAATCTGGTTGGAAGGATCTCTGCGAGGGCAACATAGTTATTTACGCCTTGATGGAGAAATAAGCCATATGCCAGGAATTAAATTAGGCCCTGAATCTGGTCATGAATATGGGTTTAGATTAATTTTACAATTTATTTTACATCTGCCATGAAATCACAATGGGATTTCTGGCAGACACAAGCCCAATTTATATGTGCATCTATCGTCACCATCAGGGTGGAGATCACTGCAAGTTTCATTCCTACTCAAGGTAGCATGAAAATGGTAGAAAGCTTACCCTAGAATAGTGCTGGCATAAATCCTCTTCCGGGGTGGGTAGGGAAAATGATTACTCTCACTTTGCTGAGAGTGTAGAGGAAGGGCTTTCTCCAGTGATAAAATATTTTCCCTTTGCACAGAAAACAGAATAGGGCACTGATTTCAAGTCACATGAATTTTTTAAGAGTACGCCCGGCACAGCTGCAGAGTTCACCCAGGAATATTTTGTGAATACCATAATGTTGGAAAAGTATGGGTATGCAGAGGTGAACATCCACACCCCTGCTTTTCTGACTTTATGTGAGCATAGCACCCAATATGTTTGCAGTTTAAGCCATGATCACACTTTTGGGCTTTATTTTTTATTTTTTTGCGCAACAATCAGCCTTTATTGCACCCCAACTATTTTGGCTTGATAAAGTTTGGCTGATCCAACCTGCCAACGTTTTTGGGGGAAATGGCCTAGCAAACAAATGAAGCATTGAAATTCACACTTCAAATATCCTTTCTTCATTTTGGGCCAGATGTATGAATCTGGCCCATTGCTATTCGGTAATTGTGATTTTTAAGAAATCGCAACTACCAACTCGCAAAGGGCCATGTATCACATTTGCGATTCGGTAATTGCGATTTCTTAAAAATCGCAAATGCAATTACCGAGCGCAAATTGCGATTCTGGCCCTATTCGCAGCTATGGGCCTGTTGGCCCATAGCTGCGAATTTTTTCCATTTCCTAAATTGCGATTTCTGAAACAGAAATCCCAGTTTGGGAAATGCAAAAGGCCAGGGTGCTGGGGGCCCCCTCTCCTGCACCCCAACATTTTTTTTTTACCATGTAAAGTACACACATGCCAAAAGGGCATGTGTGCTTTACATATTAAATTTAAAAATGCTGTTTTACTGCATTTTTTAATTTTGCACCAGGTTACCACCTGGTTGCAGACAATGGTATTTTGCATGTGCAAAATACCATTCTGCGAAAAATTGCAATTTGCGATTTTTTGCAGAACTGCCTTGCAACCTGGATTTTGCGAATCGCAAATTGCGATTCGCAAAATCCAGGTCGCAACGCAGAAAATCGCTATTTTTGCGTTTTTCATTTTGTGGTCTGCGAATGCCTTTGATGCATTGCAGACAATGATTTTGCACTCGCAAACGGCCGATTTCACCGTTTGCGAGTGCAAAATATATTGATACATCTGGCCCATATGTCTGACTTCGAAGTGAAAATAAGTCGTCTTTTAGCAATTCTTGTTTCAACATGGTTTTACAAACATTTATTGTTTGGAAAGCTGCTGGCCCTTTCCCAATCTAAAAAAATAGCAATGAAAGAAAAAACTGTTCTTTGGTCTCAAACAAACACACATTACCATAGTACTCATGGGACTGAAAGGAATTACTTTGTGTGTAGATGTACTCCTGGTGAATTGGCAGCATGTCGTAACTAATAGTGAAGTCAGCCAATGGCTGAAGTGGAGTGATGCATTGCTGCTTGATGCATGCTCGAGTGGGTTGGAGAAAAATGTAGGTGACAAATGATGAATTGTATATGAAATTCCCTATAAGTAACTATGTCATGCACACAACTTTAGTAAAATCAAGAGATCTTGGTTAACACAGACCTAAAAAAGCCAATCATTGTGCCATTTGATGAAGACAGAAAGAAAGAAAGAAAGAAAGAAAGAAAGAAAGAAAGAAAGAAAGAAAGAAAGAAAGAAAGGAAAGAAAGAAGGAAAGAAAGAAAGAATTGAAGACATAAGAGAAAGAAAAAAGAAAAAATTCAATAAAGAATGAAAGAAAGCAAAAACAAAGAAAGAAGGAAGAAGTAAATAATTTAACAAGTGTCACAAAAGCCTCAATTCAAAGACGATAAAGGCCACCTTTCTTCGTAGTCAAAGTATATCAAGGAACCATTGGTGAAACTGAGTTCAGCATAAAGGGTTTCTGAAGAATTGTCCACCAATCAATTCACATGGATAATATTGAAGCTACAGAACAGTTTTAAAAGTATGCAATCTGTTATTCTGTGAAGTCAGATAAACATTGAACACTTCAAAAGGAATTAACAGCAGCATTGGCAGGAACAGGAACTGATCAAGGGCCAGATGTGTGACCCTCAGTATTTGGTAGCAGCACATTTATGAATGCTATGCTAGTGTTTTCATATTCACCATGTATGGTTGTTATCTGAGTGAGTGGTTCCAACTGGCATTTTTCCTTCCCGCTACACCACTTACATTGCTGCTGGCTATTTGGCTGTGGTGAAACCCGGCCACCCAGCGCACAATGTGCGAAGAGGGGCGGCTCATCACATGCGCTAAAACTGCCGGCAGCAACCCTCAGCACGGGTACCAACATGTGGTTTTCCTGCCCACTACACCACCTACCTTGCTGCTGGAGATTTGTCTTGGGTGGGACTCGGTCCCAAGCCCATCATGAGCCTGGAGGAGTGGGACTCATCAAATACACAAAAAATGCCAGCAGCAGCCTACAACGTGTGATGTGTGTGGGGCGCATGTAGAAGGTTGCTGTACATGTTCCCGGGTGATGACCAGGCCAAGACTGGCCCATCCTAGCCCATCATAGCTTGGAAGAGGCTGGGCTGGCCCACTCCCCTTGGATCCCACTGATTAAAAGTAGTTAGTTACTGAAGAGGTTTGCTGTTAGAGTGCCAAACTGGGCATGTAAGCCTTCCTGCCAGTAAAAAGTAGTTTTAGAGTGGTTTCTCATCCTTTCCACATGATGAGGAAAAATAAATTATTAGGTGGGGATGGTACCCAACCACTGACTCTGAAGCTTCATAGACCAAATGTTGGAAAGGGCAATAGGGGTACTAAGTACAGAAATTGCTCTCTCAATGAAAAGGTCATCTCTGAACGTAACCTCTCCCTCTCAGGGTTTGTAAGCAGTACTGGTGGATACTGTAGTGTCTAGCATGGATTCTAAACTTCCCTTGGTCTCTCCTCCTACACCCACTATCCCCCCAAGTGCTCCTCTTATGATCTCCAGTTCCTCTGCTTCTTGAAAAAAAAAACTCAAGAGGGCAACTCTCTCAAAGCCAACTGACAAACTAGTGAAGGTACCGACTCTATATTTCTTATGCAACATAAATCCACACCTGATAAGTTTGTTCAGTGCAATGGCTTATCCACTCTGCCCCATCCATTGGAAAGGGACGCGGACTACCCGTCTCATAGTTCTGATTACATGGCTAATATCAGAGAGTGTTGTATAGAGAAATTTAGGAAAATATTAAAAACAGAACTTAGGGCCATATGTACTAAAGCATTTCCCCATAGACACGAAATGGGTAAAACCCTTTGATACATCTGGCCCTTTTACCCTTACTTTCCCATCTTGACTTGATGGAACAAAAATTAGAGGCACTGCAAAAAAATCTGCTGCCACTAATGGTAGGGAATTATTTATTTCCTGTCACAAAAGTAGCGCAATTTAATGATCTGGAGACTCAGACAAGGGACACTACTTTGCCTCACCTCCAACCATGCTGTGCTCCAGAATCTACGCACAACCAGGACAATAGGGTTAATTGGAGGTGCAAAACCCTCAATACGAGTTCCACGGTCCCAATGCAGGACTACTAAACCCATGGAGTGGATGCCACCGCCATGGTGGTGGTGGCCCCTCTTGCTCCATTACAAGGTTTTCGCTGGCCTGACCTGGCTGACTGGCAGAAACCTTGAAATAGAGTGTTCCCGCTGGTCTGACCAGTGTGACCAGTGGTACGAGATAGAACTCAGGTCCCTTAATGGAGCCGAGTGCTATCTCTTAGCTTAGAGGGGGCTGGCCAGCACCTTGGAATGCGCTCTATCTGAGAAGCAGACAGTATGCATTCTGACAGTGCTGGGCAGGGAGGCATTGGCAGTGCATGCTCCCTCCTGTGGCTCCCTTCACTTGCTCTCCGCCAGCCTTTTCGTGGTGGGAACATGCCATGAAAAGGCTGGCGGAAAACAAGGTTGTAATCAGCATGGCAGAGCTGTGTTCAGCACCGCCCTGGCTGATTGCAAGCAGGACTGTTGCTAGCCCTTTGGGATCTTTGATCCTAGTGGGGACGGCGGTCTTTAGGCGGGTCCGCATGCTAACTCGTAATGTGGCAGTCAGACTGCCACAGCTGTGGCGGTCCTACCACAACAGCAAATCCGGTGGTCTTGTGACCGCCAGCCACGTAATGCGGCCGTAAGCCTGATGAGAGGCAGTACAGTAGATGAAGATAGAAGGCCTAACTCAGTTGACCAAATTGGTAGGCTGATCATTAGCTACCTACAACTTCCCCCAGAATGTCTTCTCTATGTAAAGATGCTCCAGTTCTCCTGCCTCAGTCCAGTGATGATTTCTTGCTCCTGAGAAACAAAACCATATATTGGCTTAAAACCAACTCAGGATGGGTACAGGACCTGTCACAAGAAATCTTGTCAGTCAAAAGGGCCCCATAGATAAGTACTCATCCTAAGGAATTTACCAGGGAATTGTGTTCTAAATGCTAATCACCTTCAAGAGCTCAGTTATTGCTGAGTTATTACTTCAGCACCTAAACAATATGTCTTCCTCATCAAGTCAAATGAAAGCTCTTCCCTTAGGATACTTTGTACAAGACACTTGACCCAGAGATGCCCAGCGTTCTTATCAAGACACATATTCCTATGGAGGATGACACTAAGAGCAAATTTGCAACAAAGCTTGGAGCCTTAACTGCTGAACCTGTGAATGAAATTTCTGCATAAAAGGATTAAAAAACATAAGTATTTGTTTTATTTCTATATATGTCTCTTTTTCCTCTATTATAGCTGCCCTTTTTGAAACTTGCAGAAGGGTTGCTCTGAGGAGTTATTTTCTGTCTCTTTAAGACAACTTGACCCCCAAAACCTATGTTTTGACACCAAAATGAAGTATATAGGACTCATGATTCCTGAAATATTACATCATCACTGCAATACATTTTAAAAAATGTAATCCAGAAAAATTTGGGCCATATCAGACATGTCTATCCACACTAAATGACTTCTCTAATGATCCAAAAACACAAATCAAAAATGAAAATCTCTAGATAACAATTTTTTTGCAGAAGTATATCAGGGGCCTATATTAAAAAACACTTGTCTCTATTCCCCACTGCGTCAACCAGGATTTGTTCTGTGACTCTCTGGTTAGACACTGGCATCAGCAAATGATTGTATTAACCAACTGAGATCTCATAACTAAAATAGTGGATTGCCCATTAATCAGGTGAACTTGCATTTATTTTGCAATGTGCGTTGCTTGGACGTTTCCACATAACTCCCATTGCTTTTCACACTGCCCAAGATTTATGAGAAATTGTAAATCTGAGGCAGAGCCAAAAACTAACCAACCCAGGGGTGGTGTTAGAGTAGCGCTACAAGGAGAAATACTTTTGTTCCTCCTCTTTTTTGCTTTTCCTAAGTGTGTTGTATTCTGCAGCACACATAGAAAAAGTAAAACACCATTAATGATTGTTTATGTGCTGGAAGGTGTTCCTTCCTGCACATAAACAATCATTAAATAATGACGATTTGCTACTACAATGTGTGCTGCAGAATACACATAGAAGTAACAAATCCCATTATTGGTTGTTTATGTGCAGGAAAGAACACCTTCTGGCACATAAACAATCATTCCCTGCAGAGCAGGCACCTTTGCACTATGGTGCAAGGGTGCCTGCGTTGGTGGTAGGCAGGTAATTTTAATGCCAGCACAGGGGGAGAAGACAGAAATCCGCCGTATCTTGTAGATGTGCGCATTTCTGCCCTTTCCTGGTGGCTCAGGGCCACCCTGCACCACAGGGGCGTGTAAGTAAGATCCCGTGTATTGCACACATGCAAAACATCAGAGGTCATCTTTGAAAAGTCTAACATACAGAGACAAACCCAACTCCTTCGGCTCCCACAGCTATGTTTTATTTACCTACATGTTTACAGGAATAAAAAGAAAAAAATAGCAGAGTGTGGGACAGGTGCATTCTCTTGGGAAACTCTTCAGAAATCTACACACAGGTCTGTCTTCCTCTCTCTCCCCAATCCAGAGGGGAGGAGTGGAGGTAGGCCTTGATATCGGCATCAGGCTGGCAGGAAGAAGAATGCTATACGCTCTAATCACTCATACAGTGCTGATCTAAGTCAGCAATAAAAGGGACAGCAAATGTTTACCAAGACGTTTTGATTGAAATTTATTTTGTCTGTTTGGAAAATATGCAAAGGCCAACACAACAAAAACTTATTTTCATTTAACATATTACCATTTGTGAGTGGGATTAGCTATTAGGGTTACTTTGGTGTGTTCAAATGAGTAGTAATCTGACATCTTAATGTTTCCAAAATGGTCTATTTTAAATAATATTTTCTAGAGGTGACCACATACAACCACAAACAGTACTTGTTTAGCATATGATCATAGAGAAATATATATTTTGGGTAAATTCCTAATGAATGTTGAACAAATGCCTTCCTTATCTTTCCTCTGCAGACCCTGCTGCTGGCTGCAGTGGGCCTCATCAATAGGGATTTTTTGTGTTTTTCCTGTGGAGCAGGGGTTCTGTCTCTGGAAGTATAAGCCAGTTTTAAATGTAGCAGTAGTTGAGCAGCAATGTATGGTCATCCTTTCCCTGACCATGCCACCAGCAGAAAGGTCAGGAGGTAAGTAGAATGTACTTACAGAGGCATGTATGCCACAGTGATATCCGCATAAGTCAGCTGATACCCACACTGAAGACAAAGACTCATTTGGCAAAGTTAATAACACAATAAAAATCAATAGGTGTGTACGACGTTGACGTATGATCGTCCTGGTTGACATAGTTTGTCTGTGTTACATGACGTACAAGTCAAGCATCCACCATTTTACATGTGCCACATGTTACAATATGGAAATGTTAATTGAGGTGACTATGACAGTGTTACTTTATTCCATCCATCTCATAATCTGCTAACTCTATTGATGTCTGTGTGATGTACTGTGCAATAACTATGTTGTACACAGTGCATTTTAATATCCTGTTGATGGAGGGGAAACAAATGTAAAGTTATACACTGAATTAAAAAATATTTTAAATATCTATTATAACAACTAAATAATTTTTGTTCACCGTATAACTAGTGTACATGACTAATTGCACCCTATGATGAAATAAAATACAGAGAACCTGAGAATGTAGAGTTTGTCAGATGGGTTATTCCATTATAAATGTGACAGATACCCCATCCACAGTATTACAATTTCTGTAGGATAGAATGGAGTCGTAATATGGCAGTTGGGCTATTTGTCACATTTGTGACAAAGTCATCCCCTCCTTCAAACTCTAAACCTAAATTTTATAGGCAACAAGAAGTCCAGGCACCACAGATACCCCCTGCCAGAGCCAGAAGACACCAGCCAACAGTGTTTCATCCTTTACCTGACCATGCCACAATGCAGCAGAGGGACATTGTAAGGAAGTACAGAGCCAACCACCAGACAATACTAGACTTAGCACATCAGCTCCTGGCTGAACCTCAGCCTCTAAATTACTGCCCCATCTGCTTTTACACCACTTGTTAAGCACTTCACAGATGTGCCCTGTAGTACACTGTTCGGGTTTGCAATTGGTTCAGGTAGAATTTAAATTATGCAGGAGTGATCAGAGTAACTGTGTTAATTCTGTGTTACTCTTTGATGCAGAATTACTGATAATACCACAATAATGACCACTCGCATATTTAAGAGTAATTTGCAGGGGAAGTCCTCCTGTGAGAGCACATTTATTTAGAGATTGGAAGCACCAGCTCACACTCACTATTTATATCTCGTGCACTGAGCACTATTTTTTAGTGTAAAAAACATATCCTTGCACCTACTTTGGATGCGAGGGAGAATTTCTGTGCTAAGAAAATAGCACTAAGACCCTCATTACGAGTCTGGCGGTCTTAAGACCACCAGACTTGCGGTGGTGGTCAGACCACTGCAGTCATGCCGGTCCGATCACCATATTATGACTGTAGCAGAGCCACCACGGTCTGACCGCCAATGCTGCCAGGTTGCCACCAGTCAACAGCCTGCCAGTCTTCGCGGTTGTAATCCGCAAAGGTAGCGCTGCATGCAGCGCCACCCTGGGGATTAGGACTCCCCAATCTGTCAGACTTTTCATGGAGGTTGGACCACCATGGAAAGGCTGGGGGAATGTAGGTGTCGGGGGGCCCTGGGGACCCATGCACTTGGCATGGGTGAGGCAGGGGCCCCCATGGACATCCCCGTAGTGTTTTTGATCGCCCGATTTACCGGCAGTGGAAAGCTTGACAGGTGTTGCTGCACCTGCCGCACTGCCACATTGCCGCTGGCTTGATTACAAACGGGCGTCAATGTTAAGGCCCAGTGGGGAAACATGTAATAGGGCCAGCGGTGTTCTGGGCGCACTCGTGGTCAGATGCCGGTACGAGTTTGGCGGCTCGTAATGAAGGCCTAAGTGCCATGGGGAAGTCGGGAGGAGAGCCTGACCCAAGTGCACATTTAGCAAATGTGAGTAGCTGCCCACATTAATTATTCATGTTGTGTTCCATTTAGCGTTATATCTTACTGCAAAATGCAGCCTCACATCTATTTTGGACACCTAGGGGATTTTGTGAGCTAAGAAAATAACTTTAAAGCAGAATTACTCTTGCATAATTGTGCGTAGCCTCCCACATGATTACACTACAGGGATTTACACAAGTTACACCCACTCCTATTCGCAACCCACTTCTCATGTTTCCTTCAAGAATTAATGAATGTGATGCTTAATCTAAAAAATGAGTGCATCTAATTTCCTACTGATGTGTGTACTCTGAACAATATATAGAGTAATATATTTTCATTGGGAGGCATTCCACATGTTATTGGTACTATTGATGCAACTTGTATTGCTTTGATACCATCCTATGTGCAAGAACAAGTTTACATACATTGGAAACATGTCTATTCAATTAATGTTCAGGTGGTTTGCAATAGCAGATAGCTTAACATGGATATATGAGGACCTGGCTTGTTGATAAGTGTTGAGATCAAACCTTTAGCAATTTAAAACCGTTGACATCATTGAAGACTTTGATAAGAATTTAGGTAACTTACATCTGTTTAAATTATAATGTTCAGGGGACTCTGCAAATCCAAGCAGACCGTGGTTGTTATCAACCATCTGAAATATGACAACACCAAGGGATGACAGCTTCAATGAGACCAATGTCAGAACTAGGAGACCTGAGGAGCTGACTTTTCAGTTCATCAAAGGACATTTCCATTGCTTGGATACATCTTGTGGAGCCCTCCTCTACTCACCTGACAAGGTGTGCTAAATTGTATGCTGTACATCACAATCATCCTTGACAATGACTTTAATGATGAAGACAAGGATGTTGTTGCTGAATTTCACCATGAAGATGACAGCGGGGATGAAGAAAACAGTGACCTCATGGAAGAAGTAATTGAAAACTTCTTTGTATGAAGATAAGTTGTATTTCACAAAAAATATATTTAATTTTTAAAATGAAATGTCTAATATGTCACCTCCTTGTACTTGTTCCCTTACATGATCATGTAGGTGTCTCAAATTAATTAGAGGAGCTATGTTTTAATATCAAACTCCTAGACAGATTATGAAGGAATTGATGTGATTATGTGAAATACACTGGGTGTATTCAATCAACTATTAGTAAAATTGTCTTCTATATTTGAATAAAATGCATTTTTTGTAAAAAGAAACAATTCTCTATTAAAGGTTGGATATTATGTCATAATAGGGCTCATCAAATGTGCAATTTCTGAAGCACTAGTGAATTGTTGCTGAAAGTTTAAATGTGAGAGCACGATCACTAAGTAATGTAGATATGTTGAAGGTAACATCGCTGAATATTGATGCTTTTCTGTGTATTTTGTTCTCAAATGAAATGTCTTAGTCATGGAGTGATTCCAAAGTGTGTGTTTCTTTAAGTGGCACTGACAAGTGTGGTTGTTGCTCAGCTCATGTTTTTTAACCATGTGGTCCCTGGAACCTCACAGTTGGATTCTGGATTATAATATGAAGGATGTATAGTTTATGTAGTTTTATGTTATGTAAAAACAAACAATCGTATTTCCCAATTTGTATTTTTTTATTTTTAAAACAAAATAATAATAATACTTTTAAACCTATTCTTAGTGTAAAACTTTTTTTGGGAACAAATTATACATTTAATAATAAGGAATCTGTTGAAAATGGTTTCAAGCTAGAACAGCAATATGATTATTCAGTATATTCATTTTCATAGTTTTGAGTATGGCTACAAACATATATTTAACATGTAAAAAAATAGCTAAAAATATGTTCTAAGAACACAATAAAAACAGTGAAAGCACAGCAATAAGAACCAAAATAACCACAACAATTTAAATAAACATGATTTATTTGCTACCATTTCAAGCTGTTGGGGAAATATGTTTTGGGAAATCAAGTATCAGGACTGAAAAGTTTCAGGATTGAAAAATGACAAACAACAAAAAGTTAAAAATGTATTTGCACAGAATTATAGAGTTTGTGAGTATGAGATTAATAGGTAAAGTCAACAGTTATTGGTAGCACTTGTCTAGCTGAAACACAGGGCCAGATCTACAAGAAAGGGGTGCATCAGTCCAGATGGGCCACTTTTTTTGTGCCGCCCTTACCCCACCTAATGACACCATGGTTGCGCCGTATTTACAATTGTGTGCACCATGGCGCTCATTAAGACAATAGCATTATACTTTATGATGGTATTGTGGCGCTTTGGTGAATTAGCTAAATAAATTATGGCCCTAGTGTAGCAAGGCACTAGGGAGGTCCATAGGGTACTATGGGCCTGTCACTTTACCGCCTGACCCGAACAGACATTAAAAATGATGGAAAAAATGTTGCTGTGAAGTCTTGTAGATTTTACTGTGCCATTCGTGCAACCTCTCTGCATGGGAACATTCCCCTTGCATACATTATACCTGGTGCAGGTACAATGTGGCGCAAGGGGTTACAAAGTGTAGCAGTGCTAGCGTTGCGCCACATTGTAAATATAGTGAAGGAGAATGGCCTCCTTAATGCCACATTAGCATAAAAAAATGATGTTAGTGTTGGCCCACAGTTTGTAACAGGCAAATATGACACAGAATGTTGGCTGCCACAGGAGAAAAGTAATCCTTGCATCTCTTAGTGGTGGTCTTCTTAGGCTCAAGAAGGCTCTTAGGCTCTGGACCAGACGATCAACACCTCCTGAGGGGAACTGATGTCACCTGAGTTGCAAGCTCCAAGGTGATGACAGGTGTCTTACTGGTTTCTGTAGTGGTACCTTATTGGGTGTTGAACAATGGAAATTGTCCACAGAAAGAGGTTGATGTATTTCTAATTGCATTAAAAATGACAAAAACCACCCTGCACCACCCCAATAAAGTTATGCAGCACAGACATATCACACTCTAAAAGGTTATTATTGGCCTCTGGAGATCATTTTGCACTCTCTGCAACACAATTACCCCCCCCCCCCTTCCCCGGGGAGGCATTAGTGTTTTTGATAGGAGAGTTAGCATCTTTCCCATTTGATCTTTATGTCTGGAAGCTGCACCGAAGATATTGTAGTCCACAGTTGTTCTCTGGTAACACTACTGTGTGAACTAGAGCATGTGTGCACCGTTACTGTGAGTCCTTCATCGAAAAGCAGATTTTGAAGCAGTACTACACATGGGATCCAGGACAGGGGTGTACACTATAGAGATGGTAGAGGTTGTAGGGGCCCAGGGAGCTAATACACAAGACTGGGCAAAAAGGACCTAGACTCCAGCGGCAGCTCCTCTGCAATGGCAGAGGAGATCACCCCACTGACTCAGAGGCAGCAGCTGAAAAATAAAATAATATTTTATTTCGGTTTTATTTTTCAGCTGCTGGCTAAGCTAGTGTGTGCAGGGAGGGTTGAGGCCAGGCCATGGGGGGTGGAGGAGGCATGGAGAGGAGCCATTGGAGTGCACTTCAAAATGTGCATGTCAGCCAAACAGACAGCCGCACTTAGGTTTCTCCAACCCAGCTGTGTTGCACAGCTGGGTTGGAGAAACAGCACAGACTCTCATGCATTATCTAAGCAACAGACCAAGTTCAGACTAATGCCAGGTTTCCATGGGGAGCTTGTGTTCGTATGCCAGGAACTGCTGGGCCACCATCAGGAGCATGAGAGAAGAGGAGTGAGGTGGCTGGCAGCATCAGTGACAGGACAGGTATGTTATTTTTTAATCATTTCCCTAATGCCCCATGCCCCCTTCCCCTCCCACTTGAGACTTGCAGAGGCTGCCACTGCTAGGCTATGCTATATGTTGTTGGTGTAGATATGGGCTGAGTAAGACTCATCCTTGCAGCCTGATGAGGCAAACCAGAGGGTCAGACCTGTTGCTCCTCACAATCTCCACCAGCAAAATATGTCTAGGCTCTGATGCCTTCATAATTTGCTGGACTTGTGAGTGGGATGTTCTCATTGGTTTGCTGGTAATTCGCTCAGGCTGAGGGCTCTGACATTATCATTGAAAGAGGAAAGAATACAACACAAACTTATTTTCAAAAACATTTACAACATAATCTTCTATGTAGTTTTTGACTAGCAAAATGTTCCAGCTGGAAATGCACTGGACATTTTTCAAGGGTCACTGAAGGTCTTGGCCCCAAAGAGGTCCACCTCAGGTCCTGTAACCTTGGTGAGGAGAAGGGTAGTAGAAGCAGAAGACATAAGTCAGTAATGGGGTAAGTATATGGTACACAGAGTCAAGATGGAGTTTAAAATGGGTGAGGGGGGGCTGCCTACAAGAGCTTGGGCAAATGCCAGATTGCTTTTTGTACCTACCACGGCTGTACTACCACCACCCTTCCCTGCTTGCCCATTCATGTAGGGGGTATTGAAGAGATGTAATGTTGGCCATGCTCTGATTTGGCTTTGTTCTTGAATGGCTTTTTGACATAATTAATCTTCAAAAAAGTGTGCGGATCAGACAATGAATGTGCTCTGAACACAAATTACAAGCAATTGGGTAGTACTTGACTTCCATAAATAGAAGTTGTTGGACCTGACCCTTTTTGTACGGTTACCTTCAGATTTTGACCTTCCTACACCTATTTTTCAGACCTTTCTATTGGCTTTAGGACTCAGGCACTTTACCACTGCTAATCAGAGAGAAAGTGAATGTGGTCTCTAAGCTTGGTGTAGTTGGTTTACACCTGTTTGGCATATTTGAGTCCATTGTAAAGAAGTATAGCATATACCCAGGGCCTGTAAACTAAATCCTACTAGTAGGCCTGCAGCACTAATTGCTGCCACCCACAGAAGTAGCCTTTCAAATCATTCTCAGGTCAGCCATTGCAGGGCCTGCATGCACAGCTTACTGCCACATGGACTTGCCATTTAAAACTGCTTGCCAAGGAATAAAGTCCCTTTTTATTACACATAGGTCACCCCTTAGTTAGGCCTTAAGTAGCCCTATGGGCAGGGTGCTGTCTAATCAAAAGGTAAGGAATGTACTTTTATGTTTTGCATGTCCTAGTGGTGACAAGCTGCCTGTTTCATATTTCATTACTGTGAGGTGTGGTCCTCTCATAGGTTAGCATTGGGAGGTCCCATATATCCTTTTAGGTGGTAATTCGTGATCAGAAATGATCAGCTTTGTCATGTTTGGTATGTTTAGAAAGGTAACAATAAATCCTACTGACTGATGAAGTCGCATTTCATATTAATATTTTAGAAAGGCCATTTTTATAAAGTGGGCATTTCTCTGGGCTTATAACTCTGTGTGCTTTGTAGCCTGTCTCGAATCCACATCTGGCCTGCGTGACAGATACACTTTGTGCATACTTTCCAGACAGCCACAGCACAGGAAGGGATGAGTGTGACAGGGGACACATCTGTCCATCTGCATTCTGATAGTCTTCCTGAGCTAGGTGAGGGAGAAGTGGTTCACACTTACATGTCAATAGGTTGTTATCTGCCCTCACACAAAATGCTGATTTACACCCTGATTGTCTGGACCCAGGGGGACTAAAGGATTTGATGTGCCCGTCTAAGGATTCCTTTGAAGTCATCCTTTCATCAAAGACATTTTCAATTATAAGTACTGGGTCTCTGACCCCAGGTGGGGTGAAGCACTTTTGGATCTGGAATTGAAGCTCTGTCAGAAGAACTGCTGTGCTGCTTAAGGGACTCACCGTAATAGGTTTCTGCTTGTTGCCCTGGTACCTCCCAACTGCTGTGCTGCTTAAAGGACTCAACTGGACTGTTTCCTGCTTGTTGCCCTGCTGCCTGTTGCTCCCTGACTCTGGTCTAACCAGATACTACATGGGACTTGTAACCACATGCTGCTGGCTTTACAATCTATACATTGCCAGGGGACTGCTGTGTTGCCAGGTGGAGTGGACATTTGAACTACTTGCTGGTTGTGCTGGCCTGCTGATTCCTGGGGCTGCACCTCCCAGAATGCAGCATGTAGGTGCAAATTTTTAATATAAGGAAAGTAACTTCACCCTGCCTTATGTCCCCTTTAGAACTTCTGTAAGAATGCCTTACATCTATTTCATGTTTTTAGACTGTGTTAATGGCTAAGATGGCTACATTGAGTTGTCAGCTTAAACTTTGCTCTGCCCTGCTGCAATGTTAGTGTGTGTGAATCATGTGTTCACATGTCTCTACCAGGTGCCAACATTAGTGCTGAGGCATACTAGTGTGCCTATTATTGTTATGTCCTGGGTAACCTTAGGACCAGACATTTTTGTGAAAATGCAGTTTTTCGGATGTCCCTTGTGAGAAAACAGGGCTGATTGCAGAGGCCCCATAACTTTTTGCCCCCATTTTCCTCTTTTTGCTGGTGTTTTCCTGACTTTGATGGTGCCCTGGGTACTGCTAACCAGTCCCAGGGCCTGTGCTCTGTGTAAAATGGATATGCAAATTAGGCTAATTATAATTGGCTAAGTTAACCTACCTATAAGTCCCTAGTATATGGTAGGGCATGTAGGTTTAGGGACCACAGCATAGGTGGTGCACACCTAGGTGCACTGCTGAGGTGCCCAGTGTCATTTTAAAGGCAGGCCTGCCTTGCTGGCTGCTTTTAAATTAAAGTTATATGCAAATTCGACTTTGGAATTAAAGGTACTTCCAAAGTCTTAAACTACCTTATTTTTACATATAAGTCACCCCTAAGGTGTGCCCTATGTGCCCCTAGGGCTGGGTGCCATGTAACTATAAGCAGGGACTTTATAAAAATAGATTTATAAGCCCTGGTGAGGTAAAAACAGCCAAATTCGTTTTTCCCTCATGGAAGTAAATGGCCTTCATAGGCTAGAATGGGCAGACTTTATTTTAAATTTTAAAGTCTCCTTAAATGTTACATACCAAGAATTTGGTATCAAATTGATTGTTGTAATAAATCCCACAACTTCCAGTTGTTGGATTTAATATAACTTGTCCAGGTAAAAAGTTTAGACTTTACCTAAAAAGTTGCCAATTTCAGCCTTGCATTGTTTTTGCTGCTGTGCTCTGATTGGCCAGCCTGCAGCAGCTTCTGCCAGGCTGCCTTGATTAGGTGTGAAGTGGCCTGGCTTCACACAAAGGAATGTGCTTGGGGGAGAGAATCTCCCCTCAGCAGATGGTGAGGCAGGAAGGGGGAGGGCTGCCAAACTGGTCCTCAAAGGCAGAGAAGGACATTTGCAGCACCCAGCAACACCCCCACATCCTGCAACCCCAGACAGCTAGGTGCCCCCTTGATTAGATTAGGAGAGGGCAGGAGAGGGGTGTGTTTATGATTTTTAGCCACACCAGTGGGTGGGCTCAGCCAGATGTAACCTCCAAAAATCAGATTCAGCCATGTTGGAGTTTTAGAGACTGTTGCCTTTTGGGATGGATTTTTGCCACACTTCCCAGGAAGTGGTCATCACAGGGGGACGACCCTGTACCTGATTGGAGGACCAGGACCCCCCTGCTTTTCACCCAGGAGCAAGGATAAAACTGGCAGACCTGCCCCCACACCTCAGATCCCCTCCAGAAATCAACAAGAAAGGAACTAAAGAAGAAGAAGGACTGCCCTGCTGGACCCCTGGCCTGCACCTGGACCCTGCACTCAGAAGGACTGCACCAGCTGCACACTTGGGCTTCACCACAAGAAGGACTTTGCCTGGCTTCAACTGGTTCAAGGAGGGACTCCCTGTTTGCTACAGGTGAAAAATTGCTAAACCAGAGTCCCCTGCACCAACTCCTGAAGAAAGCGACCCGCTGACCACTGTCCAGTGGCCAAAAAGGAGTTTGCGCCAGGTGCATTCTGGGAGTTGAAGTCTGCACCCCCCAAGGACCATCACAGAACTTCTGGACCCTTGGGGTGAGCTGTGGACCCCAAAAGAACCTTAAAAGAACATCTGGGTGAAGCCCCAGAAGTTTGGAAAAGATTTGAGAATTTTTGGAAAAAAGCTCCAGAGAGGGACCGACCCGCCGCGGAAATTCTAGCCGGCTTGCCTCAACCGCGACCCGGCCTGACTTCGTGGTTCGTCCCGGTAAAGAAAAACATCCAAAAAAAAGACTAAGTCCGAACGTAAAAAGTTGACCGGGACCTCCCAGCCATCGTATCCGAGAAGGGCTCCATGGACGTCGGATCAAGATCCAGGTTTACCCCGGTCGAAGGATTTTCATCTCGAAAAAACGACTAAGTCCGAAGGTAAAAGTCTCCACCGAGGAAACCCACATCGCGTATCCGGACAAGGGTTCCAGGAGGTCGGATTCAACTGGCAGGTTCGTCCCGTTGAAGAAAAACTTCAAAATAAAGACTAAGTCAGAAGGTAACTTTTCAACCGAGGCCTCCCGCGACTTGTAGCCGAGCAGGGCTCCATCGCGGTCGGCCTGAAAGTTTGACTTTGCCCCGGTCGAGGTGCAACCAGATGACCCGATTGGCGCTTTTTGTTTCTAATCGCTAGAAAAGTAATAATTCTTTAAAAATTCATATCTCCGGTTCCCCTGAACCGATTTTAATCGTTTTTGTGTCATTTTAAAGATAAAAATATAAACTATTTTTATAAATTGGTTTTGGATTTTTAAACTGTTTCCTGTGTTTTATTTAATTACTGTTTTGTGATATTTGAATGCTTTACACTTTGTCTCCTAAGTTAAGCCTTGACGCTCGTTGCCAAGCTACCAAGGGTTGAGCTGGGATTAATTTACTGAGACATAACTGTACCTACGTGGAGGTTAGTGGCTTGTTGCTAGGTGTAGGTACCTACCTGCCCTACCAAGAACCCATTTTCCAACATCCCTGATTGCTTGATGTGTTATTCATGAGCTGGTGAGAAATGTTAATAAAATATTTTGACTTGTCTTCTGGTGTTTTGTCCATTTTATATTTGCTACTGTTTTTTCAATTGGCAGGCTTTATTCCTGATTTAGAACTTGGTAGACAGGTTACTCGTCACAACAGTGACTTATGTCCCATCTGTTGAAATCTAAATCCCATTATGTTCAATAGGATTTAGATTTCGGCAGATGGGACATCCGTCACTGTTGTGTTGGAGAAACCCATCCACCAAGTTCTAAATTAAGACCTTTGTCTAATAACCTTCTTGCCAAGTTGGAAGATAAATCATTGTGCTTTAATCTTGACAAGATCTATTCATATCTCTTTACACAAGGTAACTTGTCCAGTTAGCTACATTTTATTCAAATTTGCACAAAAAATCAGACACCTTCTTACTTCAACCTGAAAGAAAACTGCAGCTCATGCTCCAATTACTTCCAGCACTTGCCTTCTTTTTGATTTGGCTCAAAATCTGGAGGTTGAGCTCTCAGTGAGATTTCGATTTTATTGGAAATTACCAAAACTTGGAATCACTGTGCCTCTGTTCCCGCTCCTTATTACAGAGGAGGGCTCAGAGGTAAACAGGCCCTTCGGATGTGTACTGAAAGTGTGCCACGAAAAAGTGATGCACTGCCAGTGCTCCCTCTGAGGGCACACCTCTGAAGGGGGTGAAAGAGGGTCCTCTTGACTGCCCCAGACATTCCCCGCAGGTGAGTACAGTCACTCACTCCACCTGCCTACAAGATAATCGGTCACCACTCTTCAAAGTGCTGCCGCTTGGACAGAGAAACACAGAGCAACTTTGAAGCAGCCGCTCCATATTTCACTGACTGCGCTGCCCCCAAGGCAGCACACGCTCGTAGCTGTCCTGAGGACACCACATTCATCACAATAAGGCACACTGTCCCTGTTTGCACCTGGTGCACAGGTGTAAAGATGCACCATGGTGAAAACAAGGAAAGCTACTTATATTTGTAATGTGGCCCCTGATGCTAGGATGTTTTATTGGATACTCTAAAAATATCCACAATTTTTTTGTTTGTTGTGAAAATCTCCATGGTTTAGTCGAGCTATGGAAAATCGTTAAGCAGGCAATGAAGTTATATCCTGCCAACACAATAGGCCTAACTTTTTTCGCTATTTTTCTAAATAATTAAACATTGTGGCCTTCCTTGTGTGAATTCTTAAGTTTTGGATCAAAGTATAAAAATTTGACACTTAGAATAATCTTATGTGTGTTTTTGCATAGTGCTTTGTAGAACTTAAAATGAATTTGTGACTTTAATATCATCTTCAACTATGAATTTATTTTTGCATCTCAACTACCGCCAGAACTTTTTATTCGATGCCAAGCTTTTGGGAAATTGCTGGGCTATAAATAAAACTGTAGCTAAATGTGTAACTTCTGTGCTGCCTGAAATTTAAGCTGACTATAATAATAGTGACTAAGAATAAGTGTTGGAGAATTTGCAGAAAATGTCACTGTCTTTGAGCTTTCCTGCAATAAATGTCCTTGTCCATCACGTTCCACTAATCAAACAACTCTTTTTGATGTTACAGGACGCTGATCTCCTGTGGTATTGCTAGTGCAGGTGTTTTAATATAAATTATTAATGAGTGTTTATGTATTTTGAATATTACGTTTATGTAGAAAATGAAATAACGTAGAAAAATAATGCACACATTTGAAAATGTGATCACGAAGAATGGCCACCAATGTTAACGAAGTGTAATAATCAATGATTAATACTTATGAAATATTGAATATATGTTGGACAAATGCATTAATATGTCATATTTAGGGTTATGAGTTTAGCTTTATTAATTATAGGCCTTAATTTAGCGAGTGTCTTGGCCTATTTTGCCAGGCCTCATGTATAGCTGTATTCGTTAGCCTTTAATAAAAATGCTGACTAAGTGAATTAAACTGCAAACTGTTTTTTGTGCTGTTAAAATGTGCTCATAACGGAAGCTTTTTGTGTGACACGACTCCTAAAAGATGATGTTCTTGCTAATGCAACATTTTATGTGTAATGTGTGTGAGACTGACTTTCCCAGGACAAGAACAATGAAGATACTGACTAGAGTAGACGCTGCAACAATATTGTTACCTGACAAGCCGGATGATGAGGACATCGCAAGACGAACCAATCAACAATATGAGAATGGAGAAATATTAGAATTCATAGATTTGGAATAGTAGTTCTATTGGGCAAAGTGTGAACATACGATAAACTGACCAATGGGGAATTAGGGGATAGTTTAGGTAACTTTAATATAACGATGCTGCAGAGAGAGAAGAGGGTCACTCATTCTGAGAGAAGACAGTTTCTAATCCGACATTAGCCAAGGATCCCGACTTATGATGACAGGGACTAATGCTTGATGAATTTCTCTGATAAATTCATGTATTTCATTTAATTGACACAGCTGACTTTGTTATTGATTTGCACCATAACTCTAGAATGTGTTGTAGTTCAAGCTTTGATTAGATTACGTTTCTTCCACTGCCTTGGACAACCAGAGAAATATCAGAGACATATCACACTCTAAACGGTCATTATTGGCCTCTGGAGACCATTTTGCACCCTCTGCAACACAATCAAACCCCCCCGCCCCCCCTGGGAGGACTTAGGGGGTCATTCTGACCCCGGCCGGCGGCGGAAGTCGGCGGCCTGGCTGGGACCGCCAGAATACCGCTGCGCGGTCAAAACACCGCCGCGGGTATTCTGGGTTTCCCGCTGGGCTGGCGGGCGACCGCCAGAAGGCCGCCCACCAGCCCAGCGGGAAACACCCTTTCATGAGGATGCCGGCTCCGAATGGAGCCGGCGGAGTGGAAGGGGTGCGACACTGGCAGACACTGAAAATCTTGGTGGGGCCCTGTTACGGGGGCCCCTACAGTGCCCATGCCATTGGCATGGGCACTGCTGGGGCCCATACCGCCAAAACTGCCAGGAACAGGATGGCGGTATGGGGGTCGGAATCCCACAGATGAGGATTCCCCAGGGCAGCGGAAAACCGGCGGTACACCGCCGGTTTTCCGTTTCTGACGGCGGCTGTACCGCCGCGGTAAGAATGCCCAAGGGAGCACCGCCAGCCTGTTGGCGGTGCTCCCGCGGTCGTTGGCCCTGGCGGATTTTACCGCCAGGGTCAGAATGACCCCCTTAGTGTTTTTAGAGGAGAGATAGCATCTTTCACATCTGATCTTTATGTCTGGAAGCTGCAACAAAGATATTGTAGTCCACGGTTGTTCTCTGGTAACACTACTGTGTGAACTAGAGCATGTGTGCATCGTTACTGTGAGTCCTTCATCGAACAGCAGATTTTGAAGCAGTACTATACATGGGATCCAGGACAGGGATGTACAGTATAGAGATGGTAGAGGTTGTAGGGGCACAGGGAGCTAATACACAAGATTGGGCAAAAGGGACCTAGGCTCCAGCGACGGCTCCTGTGAACAACCACTGCTGTTTCGGTATATGTTTCATTTTCTATTGAGATTATTCTACATGACTTTAGCATTGTTAATATAGGGAAATACACATTCAAGATTTTTACTAGAGGTGTGGTTATTTATGACTGAAAGGTCATGGTGTGTGACAATTACTGACTCCATTGATTATTGATTTGTTAATTACTAATGATTGTTGATTATTGTGTCTCGATTATTGATTATGCACTGGAGCTAAGGTAAGAACATCTTAACTGAGAGTCAAAAGATTCATCAACCTAATTGCATCCCTTGTAAGTTTACTTATTAAGGTCAGGCGTGCTAACCGTATCACTAATCAACTTTGGTACACCTTGTGCACCACAGTGAATCATCAAACTATCACATACTGTGTATACCTGTCAAGCCAGATGGGAGGAACATGTGGTTCAAATGAGTCATATTTGATACTCTGTTTATCCAAATAACATTTCCCTTGCATGTGCTAAACATTCTGCAGCTTGGTGCTGGCCATCTAGTGATTGCAGTATTTCTGTCCAGGGCACATTGTAGGATAAAGTTGCTAGTTCTCCTTTTATAATAGAACCAACAGGCCATTTCATGAAGAGGGGAACCATGGTTCACCCAGCTTGCTTGGCAGGATTTTGAGGTAGTCTTTCCAGTTAGACCTCCACATCTTCTATGAGATAATTATTTGGGGGATAACCAGAAATGGTTTATAAGGGTGTTTTAGATGGTATTGCAGGCCACTGTACAGGATGTATTTTCCAGTTTTTCTCTAGATTACCACAGATTATTTAGGTGAAGTTCAGAGTCCTCTCTGTAAACTTCACACTTGTGTAGCACACTACTCACCCATTAGGGTCTCAAGGTGCTGTACGCATAGTGCTGTGGAACCCCTCCTGGCTTTTCCCTGTGAGGTGCCCATTCCTGTACAGCCCCAGGGTGAAGCCAGGCATCCAGGTGCTGTGATGGCCGTTGTGGACATTAAGCAAGCTATTGCCAGAGTTACAGAGAGGGACCCATTAATTAGATTAGGCACTGAGGCGAGAATGATCTGGTCCAAGGGAATTGAGCCCAAGAGCCACTGAGGTGGGAATTGAATCCTGGTCCCGGGCTAGATCTCTGCATCAGGGTCTGCCACTCTAACCATAGTGCCATACTTCTCCAATTCCCCACGTGAAGGTTGTGGGTTTCTGTGATCTTGGTATAAGTACATAGATCCCAGGACCGCCACTCTCAGTAAACCTACACTTGTTTATACAAAAGGGGCACCTGGAAAGTGAGTATTGATTTTTCTCTTTAATCAAAACATGTCTATTAACTTTCATCCTTTATTTTTCACCCCTTTTCATTCTGTGTGTTCATATTCATATTGAAAACACCTCCTCTATTATCGGGACGCGTGGGATTGAAAGATCCATGTAAGTGCTTGTCATGCACTCACATTCAAGCAGTGGCGATAATAAAGGGTCTCAGGTTGACGGAGCATGCCATTCTCTATTCCCTATTGCAGGACAAAAGTAAGATTAATTTCCTGCAATCACATATTCCCAAATACCGTTTTGCACTGCCATCTTTGACCATCAAACTCTAATGCCACAAAAACACATGGGGGCTTCCTTACAAGCCCTTTGCATCGCAGGTGCATCACTTTTTGTATGGGAAAAAGTGACACATTCACTTTTTATATGGGAAAACTGATGCACCGATGGCGCAAGGGGCTTGTAAATAAGCACCAAGGAACTTTCATACAATGCACATTCTAAATCATCATCATCATCTTCTTTTGCTGACACACCAGGGCCATTTACAAGAATATAATAGATAACATTCTGTAATCCTTGAATAAAAGCACATCTCTAATTTCTTTACATGCAGCAACCAGTGACACACTCAAACGCCTTTGAGTTCCATACCCATATAAAGGAACTATTTGGTGACTTGCAATATCCTTATAAGGTCTGATAGCAAGTAGGGGTATATTGTACAAGAATGTGGTGTCTAGAATATGAATCTCTCCTACATGTGTGATGTGTTTCTTGCAACAATTTAGTATAGATCCAGATACAGTACTATCAACTTAATTTTGAATTTGAAAATGTATTTATTAGAAAAATCAACCTAAAGTATTTTTATATTTCTTCATTTATTATGTATTAAAAGTTACATAAAGTTATATAGAGAATTAATTCAAACTAGATGTGTCATTTAATTAACTTTACATTTAATTTTAAATTAAAAAGTAATCAAAATATTTCAAATATGCCACATATTTATAATTTATATTTAATTTCTAACATTAAACTAAATGTTATTTACATTCTTAAAAATATGTAGTAATTTATTTATGGAGCTCTTTTTAAAATCCCTATCTCCATTTTGTACCATTGGATGGTCTTGCCGTCATGTGTGGTGCTGGACTTAATCCAAGTATTAGCTGGAGTACACAAACTACTGTTTTTGGTCTTTTTACTGTACTACTGTACTGTAATACTTTTAGATGTGCAGTTTGTGAATATCAAGGGTCTTACTGTTTTGTGGGATGGTGCATGTTTATCTCTAAACCTCTCCCTAACCTTCCCCTAACCTCTCCTTACTGTTCTAAAAACCCCTTACCTTTGTTGTTGAGTGTTCTTCTTTTTCCAGCCACTCCTCCAGTCCCTCCCATCTATACTAATAAAACGTATACCTACCTGTGGCGAAATCTCGGAAATTGGAGCAGAGATCTCTGCACAGGAAAGATAGGAGAGGTGGAGACATATACTTTCACTCAGAGATTATTGAATAACATTTTGTAGTACTAAATGTACTACAAAATACAGTTTGGTTATAGGCTCCAGGATCTCTTCACCTTATTGCGCTGGGCAGGATGCCAAATGAGGTATGCATAGGGGCTTATTTACAAGCCCCATGCGCCACTGGAGCATCACTTTTAGTGACACTCTGGTGCCACGATGCCCTGCACCATATTTACAAGGCGGCGTTAAGCCACTTTTTGTGGCTTAACGCTGCCTTGTAAATATGGCCCCTTTACCTGCATCACTTAGCATGAAAGGGGCATGCAATGGGTGGTACCATGGGCGTTCCACCGCCTCAGTCATTGCATTTTGACGCTGCCCCAGATTTACTATAAATTGTAAACCTGAGGCAGTGCTAGAAACTAATTCCACCCCAGGGGTGGCTTTAGCATGGCACAACGAGGAAAAATGTGTGCTGCAGAATGCAGCACACATAGAAGTAACAAATCACCATTATTTATTATTTATGTGCAGTAAAGGACACCTTCCTGCACATAAACAATCATTTCCTGCAATGCAGGAACCCTTTCACTATGGTGCAAGGGTGCATGCATTGGAGCTAGGCAGCTAAATTTAGCACCAGCGCTAAGGAAAACACAGGGATGCTCTGAAATGTATTAAATACAGCACAACCCTGCATTTCTGAAGTGACGCTGTGCAGCCCTGCTCAATTTAGCATCACTTTCTAGTAAATGAGTCCCATAGTCCCCCAACCTCAAGCTCCAAGTCTGCCACATATGCTTTGACACCTTAATGCCCCATGTTAGACCTCCAAACCTCTGCATATTCAGAGGCATGTTTATTATAGGATTTGAATCACACTTGGCCATGAAAGGCAATGCAGGGCAGTGCAAAACCTACAAGGAGATTTATCAAGTCACGTAAGGCCACCCTTCACAGCCTTGCATTGCTTAGTAAATCTAGTGTAACACAAGGCAGTGCAATTTGCTGCCTTGGATTACACAGTGTGGTGAGGGCATTCTTGGATGGAGCATGGGTGTTCCCATGCATCAACCCAGGTAATCTGAGGGATTCCCAGATTTACCAAGAGTAGTAGACCTGGGAATATGTCAGAACTGCACTCCTTCCCCCAAAGGGTGAAAAGAAGACAAATATCTTTATTTTTTCCTCGTTGTTTCCGCTTGCTGATTGCTGCATTCTGCAGCACATTTAGAAAGACCAAAAAAGCCTCTGAGGATTGTTTTGTGGAGGACGGTGCCCTTCCTGCACAAAAACTACCCTGCCCACAATGCATGTACCCTTGCATGATGCACATACTAATTTGATACCTTCCAAAACTCCATAAGCATATCAACTTTCCCAAACATATATAGCCAACATACCTCTCTATAATTCCCTCTTGTGCATCTCAACGATTTTGAATCTGGCATTTTATTAAGCTGAAATAGGATGGAAATAAATGCAAACATCAAATGAATCTTTATTGTCCATATCTTGCCATTTATCAGGATAAACCTCAGAGAAATTCATAACTTACCATATTCCTTTAAGTTGACTTGCCCACCTTTATCCTTAGACTATTTTAATAATAGCAGTATGTCTACTAGGTGTCCAGTGTATAGTAGCCATTGATGTATCTGGTGGGAGGTGCTCTCGTTCACCCTGCCTGCCACTATCACCTTAAAAAAGATGGTTCAGAGATCTTGGCGTTTTTGCTGTTGGGAAGTGTTGAGCAGTGATGTTCTACGCTACTCTCACTTGCATAGCTGTTTCTAAATCTTGCATAAGCACTTTACCTCGGAATTGTAGCAGGACTTTGCTGTTGCATTCTGGGAGTGGTGCTTCAACAGCTAGGGACATCGGAGGCGGGGAACACACAGGCCTTGAGGAGCTGCCTAATAGGAGGGCCTACCTACCACTGTCAACTTTAGAAGAACACTCTAGAGTGCTTCGTTTTTTTGCTGTTGGGAAAATGAAGCACTGCACTATGCTGACTTGCAAAGTTGTTTTTAAAGCTTGCATTTGCACTATACGTTAGATGTATTGCTGGGACCATGATGATCATTTTTTGCCCTTACTTTCCTACAGCTGATGATACAGGGGCCAGGAGGCCATGCAGGGCATGGATCTGGCTGGTCGGAGGTGTCACAGTTAGACCCACCTAAGAAGAACACTTTAGAGAACTTTGGAGTAGGTGCTGTTGGAAAATGAGAGCACAGCCCTCCTCTGATGTGTAGAGTTGTTTTAAAGTTTGCACTAGCTCTTTATCTTCAGAGGTGCTTTTAGGGCTTTTCTGGTGTATTCTTGCTGTTGTGCTCCTGCAGTGAATGGCAGTGGAGAACGGGGGTCCTCACAAGCTTTGGATCTAGCTGGCAGGATTAGCCATACTTTAGTTGTTTACTATAACAAAGCAGTACCAGCTGGTGAAGTTTGAGAGTGGTGAGGGTGGGTTGGGCTTGGCCTTTGGTGGGTGGGGCATGTTGGAGGAGCACATTATGGGGGCACAGCACAGCATTTTATGGGAGGCTAATCACCATTTTCTGTGCAAATATGATCAAGAAAATGCATGTACTTTCCTCAGCACCACAGTTATAGCTCTCTTCTACTGCCTGTACAATAGCAAGGTTCTAGGTATCATCAGGCCCCATGACATTCATAGCTAAAAATGCATTTACCATAAACACGGGGACCACCTGTTGCATAGAATCTGCTAGCTTCCCCTTATGTTACAACATATGTGGAATCTCTCTGATGTTTAACTTTGACTTTTAAGACTGCACTGAGAAGTGCTTATAGAAGGGAAAGTTTTTAAATATGAACCATTAGTGCACTAACTAAATGGCTAGACAGTTGTCATGGAAACACTGTAAATGGTCCAGATTATTATAGAGCAAGTTCTGAGCAACAGTAGCAATACCTTCCCATCGAATACTCTCTGTGGCTATACAAATAGCAATTAGTAGCTGATTTGTACAAAATGAAACTAGGAAACATGGATAAGCCAGCGCTTGCCCACTTAAATTATGCGATTTTAGGCAAACATTTTATCTAACAAAATCTCTTTTCCTTCATTTTTGCGTATGGAAGACCGTTCAATCAAATATATGCGTGAAGAATAAAAGTTGTCAAAAAACCATTAGGGCTACCTTCAGGTAAAAACCATTGCCTTAACAAAAGGAAAGACTAATTGACTCTCAATTACTGGCTGATTTGTAAAGTGAAACCAGAAAACTGTAGATAAATCGGGGCTCCCTAACCTAAACTGTGTGATTTTAGGCACATTTCATGTCACCACAACTCTTCAGAGTACAAAAACCAAAAACGCAGGCCTGAGTCACACACAACGCAGTGTGCACCTGAATCATCTTAGCTCCACGCTGCCACCAAGGGTCTGCTCTTGGCTGCCAAACAGTCCATCGCTGTGCAGCGCCATACACGTGGGATGCACCAAAGCTAATGGTGTGCCTCACAAGGTGCACCACAGGAAGCAGACAACTCGAGTCTTCTCAGTGTGTCTTCATGAGTCCTGATGACAAACTGCACAGACTCGATGTCTCAACTTCCCACCTGCCTGCAGCCTCTACCCCACCCTTTGCCAACTCTTCACCAGGTGAGACCAACCCCCATGGTGAGTTCGAATTGGGTGAGGTAACCGTGCTCTCCATTCTCTGATTGACGTAAAGCCCCAGCACTACAGGGCTTTGGCCTGAACTGCCTGGGGCTAACTTAACCCCCAGGTCATCAGGGGGTGGAGACTGCTCCTCTGGGCTGTGTTTTTGCCAAGCTGTTGACCTCACAGGCCTCAGGGCTGTGAGCTCGCCCCGCAAATGTTTTGCCAAAGGTCACTCAGCGTCATTGACTCAGGCTGATTGTCAGACTGACAGAGTGCAGCACTTCTGGCCCCAGCAAGGAAAACAAATAATTTTGTGTATACGTGAGTGCAGCCCGGATTTTTCAGAACTTTACCAACAACCTTTGTTATTATTTTGGAGATGGTGATGAGGCGAAAGTAAAGGGGGTGGAGCCCGACACCCTGAATGAGAAACCGCCACTGTAACAAAGGCAACCCCAGTTGATGCAGAGTGGCAGTACAGGAGTACCAGTAAGTAGCAAGGGTGTACCAAGTGCGTAGGTGTTACGACTATTCCCTTTGAATCGATTGATTCAAACTTACTTTCTCATTCTATGATGCAAGGCACAAGGGGGAGCCTATGCAGCTCCAGTTGATAGTAAAAGAGCACATGAATGCATTTGCAGTGTGCCCAAAGCCTGTAGTTAAAATCTTTCAATGTTTGCCTATGGATCATGTTCTGGAATCATTTGATCAGCCTTACATTTTTCAAAATGCTCAGCATGTTTTTTCATCCACTCCAATTATCTTAGCAAATGGGTCATAAGGTAATGGTAAATGTATTCCTGTTACTCTTTTAGGGGCATATTTACTAAAGGTTCATGCAATGCGGGACAGCAAGCCCAGTTTCTGTGATATGTTGCTTGAACGGAAGACAGCTGAACAGCTCTGGCACTCTACAACTCTCTACCTCCACTGACACACTTGCGGTTCACTAGCGTCACAAAAGCACCATGATGGTTCTGAAGGGTTGGCTTTTATTGTGTGGATTGCCTATGTAAGGGGCAGGATTGCTTTTGTGCAGGAAGGGATACCTTTCTGCACAACGACAATCCTAAAAGTCAATTTCTTCTTTCTATGCATAATGCAGAATTAACTTTGCATAGAAAAAGGAAGTAACAAGGACAAAAAATATATTTCTACTTGTTACCCCATGGTTGAGGTGCATCAAATTCCAGGTGTGGATGCACTAGAATGCCCATGCTTTTCCCATGGAACATCTACAACCACCTAAATGTAGCACCAAGCAGTTTTCCAAAAAGGTATGTGCTAGACCCATTTACTAATGGTCAGTTTCTTGAATAATAATAATAATAATAATAATAATAATAATAATAATAATTGTTAGAAATTGGGTCTCTGGTTGCAGTCAGTTTGCACTCTGTCCAAACAGGGACCTTCACTCTAGTCAGGGTATGGGAGATACACAACGAGGATAACCTCTGCTCACGCCCTTAGTTGCTTGACTCAAGCAGTCAGGATTATCTCAGAGGAAGTGTGTAAAGTATTTGTACAAAACACACACAGTAACACAGTGAAAACACCACAAAAGGACTCCACGCCAGTTTATGAAAATAGCCAATGTTTATCTAAATCTAACAAGACCAAAACGACAAAAATCCAACATACACAAGCAAAGATATAATTTTTTTTTAAGTAAAAAGAGTCTTAATCCATTGAAAAAAATAGTTGCTTTATTTTAGCACAAAGTACCTGGTATGTGTCAAAAATAAAGCCGCACGGTCGAGTGTGCATCAGAAAAGCAAGCGATGCATCGATTCCTTTTTCACAAGTGAAGACGTGCATCGATTCTTTCTCCTCTGGCAAGCGATGCATTGATTCTCTCCTCGCAGGGAAGAGATGCATCTATTTCAGGACAAGCAGCCTCAGGCCTGCCTGGTGACGTTGCAAGTTTTGATGCCCAGGGATGAAGTCTGGAAAATACAGATACACAGCAGCGATGAATTTGCACTGAGCTGGTGATGTGTTGATTTTATCAGCAATGCGTTGATTTTTCAGCAACGGTGGAGGCGTTGCATCTTTTTTTCTGCTGCTCTGCTCCGTTGCTTGGATTTTTACCTTAGGTTCACCACCTTTTCCTTTCAGGGTCCCAGTGAATGGATGTGGCAACACTTGGCAGGGTAGGGGTCCAGCATGAGGTCTCAGGTGCTGGCAGATGAAGTCTTTGATGGCCCTGAGACTTCAGAACACGGGGCAAGCTCAGTCCAAATCCCTTTGAGAATCTTCACAAGCAGGATACACAGCAAAG
Source organism: Pleurodeles waltl (assembly GCF_031143425.1). Lineage (NCBI taxonomy): Eukaryota > Metazoa > Chordata > Amphibia > Caudata > Salamandridae > Pleurodeles > Pleurodeles waltl. The sequence continues at coordinate 1,071,026,791 of NC_090448.1, forward strand.
TCCAGTCTTTGTCCTCTTTAAGGCAGAAGCAGCAACTGCAGGCCAACCCAGGTAAGCACACACAGCAGGGGGGCAGTACTCGTCCTCCAGCTCTTCAGCTCTTCTCTTTGGCAGAGGTTCCGCTTGATCCAGACATATTCTAAAAGTACACGATTTTGGGTCCACTACCTATATTCATTTATGCCTGTGAAGTAGGCAAACTTCAATGGAACATCTTTGTTTGTTCACAAGATCCTCCCTTTCCCAGGCCTGGCCCAGACACACACCAGGGGGTTGGAGACTACATTGTGTGAGGACAGGCACAGCTCTTTCAGGTGTGTCAGCTCCTCCCTCCCTACCCTAGCCCAGAAGACTCATCAGGATATACAGGACACTCCTTAGCTCCCTTTGTGTTACTATCTAGAGGGATTCACAACCAGCCCAACTGTCAGTCTGACCCAGAAGTGGATTTCACAGGCAGGCAAAGGCACAGAATGGTTAAGCAAGAAAATGCCCACTTTCAAAAAATGGCATTTTCAAACAGAAAATCTAAAAACCAACTCTGCCAAAAGATGAATTTTTGAATTGTGAGTTCAGAGCCCCAAACTCCACATCTTCATCTGCTCCCAATGGGAAACTGCACTGAAAAGATATGTAAAGGCACTCCCATTGTTAACCTACTGGAGAGATAGGCCTTGCAATAGTGAAAACTGAGTTTGGCAGTATTTCACTATCAGGACATGTAAAATGTAAAATACATACATGTAAAATGTAAAATACATACATGTTCTACCTTTTAAATACACTGCACCCTGCCCAGGGGGCTACCTAGATCTTACCTTAGGGGTGAATTATATGTATTAAAAGGGAACGTTTGGGCCTGGCAAGTGGGTACACTTGCTAGGTTGAATTCGCAATGTAAAACTGCACACACAAACACTGCAATGGCAGGTCTGAGACAAGTTTGCAGACCTACACATGTGGGTGGAACAATTAGTGCTGCAGACCCACTAGTAGCATTTGATTTACAGGCCCTGGGCATCTCTAGTGTAGTTTACTAGGGACGTACTAGTAAATCAAATATGCCAATCAAGGATAACCAATCATAATCACAATTTAGTTAGGAAGCTCTTGCACTTTAGCACTGGTCAGCAGTGGTAAAGTGCCCAGAATACGAAAAAAACAGAAAAATGAAGTCCAGCACACAGTCAACAATACAGGAAGCAGAGGCAAAAAGACAGGGGAAACCACATCAAAGATGCCAGGTATAATAATAATAATAATAATAATAATAATACTAATAATACCAATAGTAATAATGGCAATAACTATAATAATAACAATAATAATAATAATAATAATAATAATAATAATAATAATAATAATAATAATAATAATAATAATAAATGTGTTTTATATAAGACTTCATACCACACTACTGCTCTGTGTAATGATTATAAATGACTGGTGATAATACTACCCAGTTTAATGAAAGCCAATATCCAACCTTGAAAAGATAAAGATCTAGCTTGCATTGCCACAGTTGGATGGGGATAATCTGGCCTATAGCATGTTTGACGCTGATGATCAAGTAAGAAATGAGAAATTACTGTTAGAATCAGTAATTCTGGGTACAATTTTTCCGTAATTCTTTAATTTTCCCCATACTTTCAATTGGAGATTTTTTGGAGAAAGTCTATAGATGCAAATTGTTCTTGTGGACCTCATAATTTCCAGTAACTGCTTTTACTCTACGAGAAAGCAAAGTGTACTCCTAACTTAGTCTTGGCTTACTCCTTAATTCATCAGTAATCCATGAGAAGTGTATGTAACATGCAGCATCTTTGTCAATCACACACATGGGGCCTCATTATGACCCTGGCGGGCGGCGGAGGCCGCCCGCCAGGATCCCGCCCTCCAAATTACCGCGCCGCGGTCAAAAGACCGCGGCGGGTATTACGAGTTTTCCCCTGGGCTGGCGGGCGGTTCCAGTAAAACCGCCCGCCAGCCCAGGGGAAAACGACCTTCCCACGAGGATGCCGGCTCGTAATCGAGCCGGCGGAGTGGGAAGGTGCGACGGGTGCAGTGGCACCCGTCGCGTATTTCAGTGTCTGCAAGGCAGACACTGAAATACTTTTCGGGGCCCTCTTACGGGGGCCCCTGCCGTGCCCATGCCATTGGCATGGGCACGGCAGGGGCCCCCAGGGGCCCCGCGACCCCCCCTACCGCCATCCTGTTCATGGCGGCTTTCCCGCCATGAACTGGATGGCGGTAGGGGGGGTCAGAATCCTCATGGCTGCGGAGCGCGCTCCGCAGCCATGGAGGATTCTAAAGAGCAGCGGAAAGTCAGCGGGAGACCGCTGACTTTCCGCTTCTGACCGCGGCTGAACCGCCGCGGTCAGAATGCTCATTGGAGCACCGCCAGCCTGTTGGCGGTGCTCCCGTGGTCGGTGGCCCTGGCGGCCACCGGCCGCCAGGGTCAGAATGACCCTCATGATGTTCACATTTAGCTTCTGATGTTGAAACAGTTTGTTAATTAGAATGGGAGAGAAAACTGAGGTGCAAACCGCATCATAACATGGTAAAGAACTCAATTGGGGTCATCATTTTGAGGGACAAAAACACAAAGAATCTGAAGGTACACCCAAAATTCTAAAATAGCAAAACAACAGTCTCTCCATAACAATGAAACAGTATGACCTTGTTTGCTGTTTTCTATAAACACCTTATTCCTCTTAGACAAAATGTGATGAAGAAGTCACTTTATCTGATTTAGGGGAAACAGAACTGGAAAAGCATATTGTGGTGTTTGCGGCCACCGTCTAGTCTTTTGTCACAGAATTCCCACATGGGCTTCTACTTTATAATGTGCTGTTGTAAGCCTGTTAATGATTCAGAACTGTTAAGAGATGTGAGACTTGATAGAAGATGGTGAAATGTCTGTTCCTCTACCATAACCATGTGTCTCACCAACACCCTGACACATCTTCCTCTCAAATTGCATTTAATGAAGAAATCACCTTATGTTCCTGACATAGGGAAGCTTCTGTGGAAAAGCATCTACAATATAATACCCAATTACCAAAGTCCTCTCTATTTGTAAGGTCACTGTTGGAATTCATACAAAATCATTGATTTACAATTAAAAATGCTATACTGCCATGTAAAATTACACAGGAATTTGTGGATGTTAATATGCTCATTTGGTCTGGAAATGGGTTTTTCGTGATACAAATGCAACGGAATGTTAGTAAACAAAAATAGGAGATTCACAGTCTGCTTTTACTTGCTCTTAGAGTAATCATGATTTTCTTCAGCAAAATGAAATTCAGAGTAAGTTAGGAGAACTCCAAGGGTAAATTGCCTCTGTTCACAGACAATCTTTGTGAAATATGCCCCTAGTTTCTGGACATAAACACCTTTTTCACAACTTTGTCCACACTGGACAATGAAGGAGATTTACTCCAGTCGAGGGCACTCATATCCGTATCTGGTATGGAAAAAGTCTCCTCCCCACTGGATGGAAAGGGGTGATACAATTCATTTTCCCTTTACCTTAATACTCAAAATGTTTGATGCCACTTTTTCGAATCCTTAGGAATTTGTCAAAGCTCATCAGATCACACCTAGAACGTAGGCAAGGAACATCTGTTTTCAACCTATTATTGCAAGCCTCTTGCATCTCTATTAAACTTGACAGATCATGTAGGTGTCAAAGACATGTACCACTCCTGCAGGATGATAATTCCATCTATAGTTCTGCTACCTACTCTTAAAAAACCACTGTCTGTTATAAGATGTTCCTAGCATTACGGCCCAAGAGGAATGTTATAATGTGGTAGTCTATTGCTGTTTAATTTCACTATTATCTGTACACTGCTGTGTTTTATAGTTAGTAGTGGCCACAAGGAAGATATGGAATGTTCCTATGTAAGCCTTATGACATAGTAATAGTTCTAAGGTGGTTTAGGGGAAGGAGAGAGGCTGTTGGTGTCTGACTTGCCTGGCACAGGGTTTCCTCTACTGAATAAATCTTCAAGAAACCATTATCCAGAGACACCCTGTCATGTTTGTTCCAATTCACAACAAGGAACCAGAAGACTTCCTTGAACTTTTGGAGAATTCATACATGATATAAATGAAGCTTGCCTAAATTCATCATCAAACATCCTATTGGACCTCAGACAGACAGAAATTCCAAAGAATACCAGTCTGGCTCAGCCCTCATAGAGTCTGATATAGCAAGCCTTCACCAGAAAGTGGAATCATTGACCATGATCAATATCATCTTTGAAGAGTTGCCCAGTACCCAAGAGGTGCAGTCAACATCTTCTTCTGTAGTCACTATGACTGCTGTTAGCACGTTGGACCTCAATAAGTAAACTTACAAGGAGAGGCGAATAGGTCCATGGACCTTTTGACTGCGCTTCAAGTTTTTCCCACCATAGAAACCCGTACCAATACAGATCAATACCAAATAATCAATCATTAGCATTAATAATCAATAGGAGTCAGTAATTTTAACACAACATGACCTCTCAGGCATGAATACATCTTTATATAAAAGTTTGAATTTTTATTTCCCTATGTTAACAATGCTAATGTAACGTAGCTTAATCTCAAAATCAAATGATGAGCATACAGAAACAACACTGGCTGACCAAAGCAGCGAAAGAATCGCCATCTAATCAAAGCTTCAGCTAATAAACATTCTAAAGTTACAGTACAAATCAATAGCAATAATAACTGCACAAACAAAATCACATACATTTAGAATTCAACAAAGGGAAACATCAACTGTTATCATATGTAGTGGACTTCATTAGTGAGAATCCTAACTAACATCAGATTAGAATAGCATGTTCGGGCTTCACACAAATTTGGAAAAACATCTAACAATATTGTTGCAGCATATACTCTAGTCAGTACATTCATTGTATTCTCGTGGGAAAGTCAGTCTCACAAATATTACATTAAACATTGTTTCATTAGCAAGTACATCATCTCCTAGCGAGCAGTTCCCATGAGAAAAGATTTCAGCTACAAGCACTTGGTCAGCACAGTGGAAAATCACAATTTAATTCTGTAAGCATCTATTTTATAAGTCAATTAAGAAATGCAGCTTGACAAGAGGCCGTGCAACTAGGCTAAGACCTTGCTAAGTTAAGGCCTGCAATTAATAAAGCTAATACATAATGCATAACCATCAATAGGACGTATTACTACATTTTTCAAACATTTGCGCAACATTTCATATTAATAAGCCAGTAATAGGTACACTTTGTGAACACTGGCAGCCACTCAGGTGGGCGCTCCTTCAAATGCATGCATTATTCTTTTCTTCGTTATTACATTTTGCAAATTCAACACTCAGAATACATGAATGATCATTAGTAAATTCATTAAAAACATCAGTGTTAACACTGTCATCAGGTTCGCTATACCTTCCATTGCTTTTCTTTCCAGAATTCTAGCCTTACCTTGTGCATATTCCACATAGCGATTCCTGTTTGATGTTGCAGCATTATATGGTAATCTGGTTACCTTAGTGTTCTGGTGATAGACATACTCTGTCACGTTCCTTCTGTGGTTTCTAACATGGATGTGTGATTATTGGTAGCATGATAAGGCATGATTACTGGTAGCTTATTGCCATCCTTTCTACAATGATTATGCCAGTTCCATTCCATGTTCCTTCAGTCTCTTTTCCAAGCTGTGAGAATGATATCCCTTTGACATATGCTTACTTGCAGCTCATCACTGTGCTTTGGACACTCTCTCTTTTGATCCAACTTTTCCCCTCTCGCTACACGCACACTAACCTGCTTTGTTGCTTCCCTGCGTTACAGCAGTTAGGCTTCTTGTCTACGGTTACTGCTAATCCTGACCAGTGCTGGTGCAGGTGTTTTAATAAAACATATTAATAAGTGTTTATGTATTTTGAATAATAAGTCTATGCAGAAAATATAATAACGTAGAAAAATAATACACACATTTGAAAATGTGATCACAAAGAATGGCCACCTATGTTAAAGAAATGTACTAATCAATGATTAAATATTATGAAATGTTGAATATATGTTAGACTAATGAAGTAATATGTCATATTAAGGGTTATAAATCAAGCTTTAGCTTTATTAACTGTAGGCCTTAACTTAGCGAGTGTCTTGGCCTACTTGCCAGGCCTCATGTAAAGGCTGTATTTCTTAGCTTTCAATAAAATGGCTGTCCAAAGAAAGTTAAACCGTGAATTTCTATTGAATTGTTTAAATTTGCTCATAATGGAAGCTTCTCGCATGAACCGAGTGCTGGGAGATGATGTTCCTGCTAATGCAACATTTTGTGTGTAATGTGTGTGAGACTGACTTTCCCAGGACAAGAACAATGAAGATACTGACTAGAGTAGAAGCTTCAACAATATTGTTACCTGACAAGCAGGATGATGAGTGCATTGCAAGACAAACCAATCAGCGACATGTGAACAGAGTAATATTAGAATTCATAGATTTGGGATTTTAGTTTTATTGGACTGAGTTTGAACATATGATTAATTGACCAATAGGGATTTGAGGGGTAGTTTTAACAGTTTTGACTGAACAAGAGTACACGAAGAGAGTTCATTCATTCTGACCATTGCCCATTTTCGTTGTTAGACATTCTGGGACATTCTGCCCTTGCATTCATCCTGACTTTTGCCCATATGGCATCTTGATGAGAGACGTGCTTAACTTTAATGCTTAAAGACTTTGGCCCTCATTACGACCCTGGCGGTTTGTAACCGCCAGGGCCGCTGGACGGGGAGGCACCGCCGACAGGCCGGCGGTGCCCCGCGGGGCATTCTGACCGCGGCGGCTTAGCCGCGGTCAGAGAAGGGAAACCGGCGGTCTCCCGCCGGTTTCCCGCTGCCCCCAAGGAATCCTCCAAGCCGGCGCAGCTTGCTGCGCCGGCTTGGGGATTCCGACTCCCCCTCCCGCCATCCAGTTCCTGGCGGTTCTCCCGCCGGGAACCGGATGGCGGGAGGGGGAGTCGCGGGGCTCCTGGGGGCCCCTGCAGTGCCCATGCCAACGGCATGGGCACTGCAGGGGCCCCCATAAGAGGGCCCCAAAATGTATTTCACTGTCTGCCTTGCAGACAGTGAAATACGCGACGGGTGCAACAGCACCCGTCGCACCTTCCCACTCCGCCGGCTCGATTACGAGCCGGCATCCTCGTGGGAAGGGAGTTTTTCCCTGGGCTGGCGGGCGGTCTTTTGGAGACCGCCCGCCAGCCCAGGGAAAAACTCATAATACCCTCTGCGGTCTTTTGACCGCAGAGCGGTATAATGGAGGGCTGAATTCTGGCGGGCGGCCTCTGCCGCCCGCCAGAATCAGAATGAGGGCCTTTGCCTTTCCTGAACTTTGTTGCGGAATCCTGATGCCTTGCTGATCAACTGATGTCCTGAGGACAAAGACTGACTCTGCTTTGCTGATCCATACTGAGGATAGGTGCTATAATATAAACTGTGATCATTATGCATACTTGCTTTTCTTTTTAGGTACCAACTGCACTGTTTTGATAGAACCATAGTTAGATGTTTTTCCAAATTTGTGTTACTAAATTGTTTTGTATGAAGCCCAACATGCTGATGCTAATTTGATGTTAGTTAAGGATTCTCACTAATTGAAGTATGATAAAAGGGACTAAAGCTTGGTGAATTTCTCTGCTAAACTTCATGTACATAATTACATTAACACAGTTGACTTTGCTACTGATTTGCACTATAACCTTAGAATGTGTTGTAGTTCAAGCTTTGATTAGATTATGTTTCTTCTGCCGCTTTGGAGAACCAGTATTGTTTTTATATTTGTTTCATCTGATTTCGAGATTAATCTACATGACCTTAGCATTGTTAATATAGGGAAATAAACATTCTAAACTTTTACTAAAAGGTGTGGTTATTCATGACTGGAAGGTCATGTGTGTGACAATTACGGACTCCATTGATGTATCGATTTATTGATTGCTAATGATTATTGATTATTGTGTTTTGAATATTGATTATGTACTGGAGCTATAGTAAGAATATCTTAATTGTGAGTCAAAAGGTTCATCGACCTATTCGCGTCCCCTTGTAATTTTACTTATTAAGGTCAGATGCGCTAACACCAGCTGACTGCTCTTGGAAATAGCTTCCTCTTACCCTTCCTCACCCCACATGTTACCCTTTTTGTTAAGGAGTCTAAGTACCCATTCCTATCCCTTTGTAGAGGCCTGTTCCTTTTTCTGATCACTTTTGTATCCATAACGTCCTTGAGACACATATTTCCACTGTGTGCCTTCCCTATTGGCGTGAGGGACACTTACTGCATTGTTTCTTCGCCTGATTTGGTCTTTCTCTGTTTTCATTCTTATCCCTGCTTCATCCGTGTCTCCCTTGATGACTCTCAACAAGGGCCTTCTCTGACCCGTACACGACCCTAGCCACTGACGATCAATAGCCAGAATGTCAGTGACCTGTCCCACCAGGGACATCCTTTAAGGGGCAACCGGTGTTGCAGTTGTGACCCTTGGCATGCCCCTTGTGACCCCTGGCACTGCCTTTGTGACCCCTGGCCTCACAGGTGGAAAAATTCAGTGCCTGGGAAACAGGGGAAGTTCATTCTTAAGGACGTCGGTAGAGACTCCACTTTCCTGGTTTTCTGTTAATTTGTTTATTACGTACATGATGAATAATATTATTCACCATTAGTGTAATAAAAAATGAGTACAAGTAGATGGAATATGTCACTATCTGTCAGCTTGACTAAGTGAAAATGCTCTGAAATGTATGTTGTGTGCATACTTGAGGGTAAGTCTATGAATGTGATAGTGTGTGAATGTGTGTGTATGTGTAAACACGCGTTTGCGTGTGTGTGTGTCAAAATAAAGGTTAAATATTGTGTGACATCACTTCTGCTACGCCTGACATTTTGGTGAATTGGCACCCATGTGGCCCACTCTAACATTTTACTATTTTCACACAAAGCATTGCAATTTTACAGGAAACACACCTATCTGAAACCAAATCACTGAAATTGAAAAGGGACTGGGAAAGTTCAGCTGGCGACAGTAACTGCACTTTAAATTATCAGGGTGAGAGAGATCTGACTAACAAAGTCTCCAAGGCATGGACGGTGGCCATTCAAATTCATAAATCTTTGCACCTAAAGTTCCTGCAGTATAACTGAACCTAGAGAGGCGCTATACCTCGGTGAAGTTGAGGATGTTTGATAGAATGCTGGCTTTGCAGTGGTTTGTGCTCCGAACACTGGATGGAATACGTTTCCAACATGGTTTAGATCACTGAAGAAATTCCACACTAAAAAATGGGAGCGAGTGAGTGAGTTGAGGGAAACGGAAATCGGGTGCTGGTCCCCAGCTTAGACAAGTCAGGTAGACCTGATGGTTGCATTTGGAAGGAAAGGATCATGCTGTTCAACAGACTAATGGATCTTAACTTTGTCAACATATGGTGCCTTCTGCACCCCACAGTATAGGGTCTGTACCTTTCTTTCATACCTGCATGGTATAATGTCTAGAATAGACTATTTCTTGTGACAGGTACCCTTTCTGCCTTCTGTGGCAGGTATCCTATCCATACCCTGGTAGTTGGACTGATGGAGCACTCACCAGCACAACTGGCCCCCGATCTCCACCTGCACTAAGGTGTTTGCACACTTTAGACTTCAGATATCCATCTGACAAGGTTTGTCTTTGATCCCATGCCACTACCTATGAACAGGAGAACAGAGATTTGATGACAAGGACACTAACTCTGTGGGTGGCATGAAAGGCTATGTAGAAGGGGGCTGAAAATTTTGCCCTGGCTAAATGATGACTATGAGGTGGAGAGGAGGCTTTGGAGAAGTGAAGAGAAGGCTAGTGAACCCACAGGAGATTCAAAACTGCATTCACCCTACAGGTGACGTTAGATGAGAATGTGCACATTGAAACTAATATAGAGAGGCACTATAAGCATGTTCATCATAGAGAATCATGGATATTCATAGCAGCTCTCTGCAGCAGGGACAGTCTTCTAATGTTCGCATTTAAAATCACATTGGTGTTTTCCCTTTACTACGAAGACCTAGGTACTATGTAGTTCACATACACTCTTACCAAGGTAGGATACTTTATGCCCTCCCTCCAACTGTCTGCCTTATCAGATGAAGACACATTTCTATTATTGGGAGAAGTCTTTCAGGAGGAGGCAGATAATGCCAGTTCTGATAACCCCACATGCAGCTTGCCAGGTAAAGGCGGCTTCCTAGGTGAGTCCTACACGTTTTGCACATTTTTTACTGTTCCTCTAATATATGATGTAAAATCAACAGGAATGCGTGGGTCTACATCTTACAAGGCCAACCTTTTGCTGTTTTATGAACAATGAGAAGGACCTGATTGCTTGAGCTACCATCAGCCATAATAAATGCAGATGTTAAAATTCTAAATAACATTTTGGTGACCAGATTGAGTAGGAATATTCCATCCTCGATCTGTGAGCCACACTCTAGATTTGTGCTGGGACTCTTGTCGACAAGCCACCTCATGTTCTGTTGCATATTCAATGACAATTGAGGCTATCTCAGTCAATGTTCTGACCACCCCTGTCCATGATGTACAAGCTTTTGACACAGTCAAATAAAGGTATTTTTCTGAGCTCTTGAAAGAGCCATGCTTGGCCACCACTTCTTTAGAAAGAATGGCATCTGTTAACTGCAATATCTTTCTCTCAAGACCCATTAGAGTTGATGTAAGTGTCCTTCAGGGGTCTCTCTGTTTTGTTTCTTTTAACATTGAAGGTCGTCATCCATTTGCCAGTCCCAATCGGGACGCTGATACACGGGATGGTCAGCTCAAAGCATTCTTACAACATCTTATTGTTCCTGATGTCCCTTGAGTCATCTATTCAGGCAGTCATTCTCTGGTCCACTCTTTTGCTGAATTCTCAGTATATAGGATTAACTAGGGTAAATATGAGCATCTCCCTAATCACTGATATGTAGCTTTGATAATTCATTTATGCACAAGAGGCTTACTTGTCTTGGAATCAGAATTAAATAGGCTTAGAGAGAGTGACAGAAGTTAATCTGCTACACTAAAAATGATTTTACTAGGTGAAACCACCTTAATCTCCCTTAGTGGCTGAATTATGGTCAGAATGATAGTAGCACCCAGGTACAATTACTTCCTCAGTCTTCCCCCAGTCCTGGGTCCCAAGACAATACTGTCCCATATTGACTCTAATACTAATGTTTAATTCTTCGAGGCAGAAAACCCAGACCAACAATGCTAATATTATGGATGCATACTACCTTGGGTGACATTTGATTGCCCCGTATGGCCTCATACCATCTGTCCTATCATTTTTCACAGCCATCACACTTCTGACTGGGTTCGGAATAGGTATGACCATGAGTGACTACTAGGCCTGGAAGAATTTTAATTTCACTGTTGTAATTTATGTAATTTGGGGAATTTTGTATTACACTTGTTATGTGAAATTTCCCAAATTTTGTGATTATGCCAATTTGCACAATTACACACATTTTCACAGTAAAGATTTACAACAAAATGTCATATTCGTGGAAAAAATTTACCAGAACACAAGCAGCTGTTGTTTACTGTACTCGCACAAAAAATGATGCTAGGAAGTATTTTGCACTAAAATATAGGTAAAAATGCCAGTATTGCATTCACATAATCGTGCATAATTTTGTTGAAATGTAGAATAATTCCACCAAAGCAAAGTATGAAAACTGCATAGTATGAGCTATTACTGAACATACATTATTGCACTGTTTAGCGACTATTCCACTTGTCTACGTCCATGTGTCTGCCACTCTATGTAGTTCGAAATGCTACTGACAAACGCCAATCGCTTGTCTTGGATGCTCCAAGATCACGATTGGGTACTGAGTGAGTCCACATTAAAATGATTCTACCTCAGAATCCAATGCAATTGATACAGGATATTGTTAAAATTGATCAAGGTTGGACTCCTAAATTGTTCACACTATTGGGTATGGTGTGTTTATAACCATAGATAGTTGACAACATCACTGGGAGTAGTCAAATTGACCAGATTGCATCGCTGGAACACACTCATCATACTCTCCCTCAACAAATGGCTGGCCAGTCTTCTCCGGGTATCGCTCATTGTGGATGCACTGTTAGTAGGGATAAAGAACAGTTGCATGTCTTTGACAGTGTCTGAGGGTCTTTTCTTGCTGATTGTGGTCTAGGCAAACATAAACAATGGTCTCCTGTATTTATCACCCATACCCTCACCCTTACCCCTTTCCCCTGATGTTCCCTTTTTTCGCTTGCATGCCAATGGACCCTGGATAGTTTGTGGTGGTGCACCCTCTGATTGCCCTACTTACTGATCCCTCTAACTATGTCACTTTCATTCATGCTGTTACCACCAACACTGCATTGTAATTCTGTTGATGATGATTGGTGCTGTTGACTACTTAATTACTTACTGCTTACTGGGTGCGTTTTTACACTTCTACGTTGAATGTATTTACTGCTGTGAGAATCCTGGGCTATGTATCCTCATCCCTCTGCCCAGCATCCTTCCATCTCTATCCTATCCTTCCTCCCTTCCTCCTGTGACAGATGTTACTTATGCCGCTGGATTTATACCACTGTCTTTGATGATCAAGAGTAAGATTAAGGAATATTGTGTCCTTCTTGAATAGCTTTTAACTAGTAAAGAAATGCTGTAAAAAAGAGTGATGGAGCATTGTTTTATAGGACTACCCAGTTGTAAATGGCAGATCCCATAAATATTAATTCTTCCTTTGTCAACAGTATGACCACACCTCTCTCCTTCCCCATCCTCTCTATCAATAACTACTCTAAATTAATACCATAATGGGCTGTCCCCATCTCTGTAAAAAGACTGTATCACTATCCTCTCTGCTTATGTCTTCCCACTGTCTTCCTCCTACGACCACTGTAGGATCAATGATTCAAAGCAATACACATCAATTCTAGGCAACCCCGATGTTAAACCGCATTCTGGTACCCTGGGGATGTCCGGGCCTACTGGGCCTCAATTATTGTGGGTGAATCCATTTGATCTGACGCTCATGGGCCTTTCCTACAAGCCAAGCATTGGGTCAAGTATGACCACTACTACACTCGACTCTCAGGGTACAGATGGAGAGTAGTCACAGGCTTCTCTTGGAGGTAGTGTGGAGGGACTCAAACTCAGCCCTCAACAATCAACCAACAATGGGAATGGGCATACTGTGTGCATTTGCTGTAGTGTGAGTGTGAGAATATACAGCAGAATTACATAAGAATTAAGTGAGAAACATAACCCAACATTTAGTACTATTTTCATAGCCCACAATGCACAACTAATAGCAACAGTAAGAAGCTGCTCTTACTCTGCTCCTGTGCTCTTTGGAAGGCATTCTTGCCAGACATTCCTCTCAATTACACAAACTGGCATAATTACATAATTTCACGTCACAAGAGTCACACGAAATTACTGAAGGTACTCTGACTACTTCAGTGTGTTTACAATTTTGCCAGGGCATAGTTTCAATGCCTCAATGTTCAGCCCAGTGTTTACCACACAAATGCAAGCATCATACAAGTCAGTAGGTCTGTGTGTGATTCTCTCCCTCTTTCTGGGTGCTACTCCTTGTAGGAGTCAGGAGTTTGCATGATTCTGGTCAGGGGTGATTACAGTAGTCACGGGTTCAATTAAACTGAAAGTAAATGTAGTCCCCTTCAGGCCTATGGCAATCAGGCAGTAGCAGCTCTACTCTAGGATTGTGGCAATCATGCAATCGCAAACCTCATTCGGGCTGATGACGAACATGTAGTTGCAGCTCTCACCCAGGCCTAAGACAATCACAGTTACAGCCCATACTGCTTCAGTGATGAGCACAGCGTTGCAGTTCCTGACAAAACCCTGGATGAGAGGTGATTTTTCGAGTTTACTCTTATCCAGTCAGTTCTCACTGGGTGTCCTAAAGCCACCAGGGATGCGTTGGTCATCTTACTGCCTGCACAGTCTCTCCTCCTGCAGAGACAGACATACTCCTTACCTCACTCAGCAGGCAGGCAGACTTCTATGTGCTTCAGGACATCTCCTCTAGTAGAAAGGAAAGACTTCAAGTGATGTCCCCTCACCTCTGGGAGAGTGGCTGCCAGGTAGACACCAGCCCTATCTGTGCCACAGTCATTTGAGTATTTTGCAGAGCACTCCCTCTCTTAGTCATAAATGACCAGGAACTGGAACAAGGTGGGTGAGTTGGGTCTAAACTTTATACAGGACCTGTAGACTGGGTATGTGGCTCAACTGTCTCAAATTGTTGAACCGATTTGGGGTGGTTCTTCTTTAAAGTGTACTCCTCAGCCTGCTGTCCAGACACAAGCTTTTTTCATATAGAATAATGATTTTCACAGCAGGTACCACTAGGGTGGTCTCTAACCTAGAGTGCCCACAACAGAGGTACAAGGAAGAGTGTATTTTCTGCATCTGCTTATTATCACCGGAACTGAAGGAGTATTCAGAGATAGAAAAAGGGAAGGCCTCACCTCGGAACTTTAAACCTCTTTCTACAGAGTGTTCAGTCGCTTCCCTCACCACTACCAGACACCAAATAACAGTGCTGGAGAAAGCTAATCAGAAGTTCCTTGCTGGCAAAGGCCTTATGGAATTTCTAAATGTAGCATTGTCTCCACCCTCCTCGCTTCAGTGTCTGGGTCTCTTCCCTCCAACTACAAGAAGGCAGGCAATACACTTTCACTTTGTGGGAGCAATATCCTGACAGCCTATCTTATGCTAGCATAGAACAGGCCAAGGAAATCCAAAACGAATCACACAGTATTCATACACTACACATGTATATGTACTTTACACACATGGGCTGTTAGTGCATGGTGACGGGCATACACGTAATAGCGGAACTTTACACACATGCACCAGGAAGCTTCTACCACTAGTGGCACATGTAAAAAGGTTTTGTCATGATTTATTCTTAAAACAGTATACTGCCACCTCTACTTTACATGCTGTAGCCTCAAATGGGACAGTAGACCACTGTACACAACATAGCACACCTGGTGTGCCTCTCCCCTGTTCGCATGCTTAGATCAGTGTGATGCCAAGGCCAAAATAAAAGTCAAGACACCAGATATGCACTCAGGGCAGGGGAGCACATCTGTATACCATGCAGAGGCCATTGCTATACCAAAAACAGCATTTTCCCTCAAAGTGAATAAGGCTTTTGGTAGTCCATGAGACCCCGGCTCTTTAGAGGGACCCACTGAGGTTGTTCCCATATGACACTTGATTGCCAAAACAAAAGGCTGGTTGCACCGTTAGGTACTGTTAGTTTATCAATATCGCACTCAATCAATCAATCAATCAATCAGGAATTTGTAAAGCGCACTACTCACCAGTGAGGGTCTCAAGGTGCTGAGGAGGGGAGGGGGAAGAAGGAGTGGATGAGATGCTGCTACTGCTCGAACAGCCAGGTCTTGAGAAGTTTCCTGAAGGTAAGGAGGTCTTTGATCTGGCGCAGGTGGGTGGGAAGAGTGTTCCACGTTTTGGCGGCGAGGTGCAAGAATGATCTACCGATGGTTGTAGTTCTGTGGATGCATGGGAAGGTTGCGAGGGCAAGGTCGGCGGAGCAGAGATGCCTGGTCGGGCTGTAAAAGGAGAGTTGTCTGTTGAGGTATTCTGGTCTGGTGTTGTGCAGTGCTTTGTGAGCTTGGGTGAGGAGGTTGAAGGTGATTCTCTTGTTGACTGGGAGCCAGTGCATGTTTTTCAGGTGGTCTGTGATGTCGCAGTGGCGGGTGTTGTCCAGGTTGAGGTGTGCGGAGGCATTCTGGATGCGTTGGAGCCTCTTCTGGAGTTTGGCCGTGGTTCCTGCATAGAGGGCATTGCCATAGTCCAGCTTGCTGCTTACCGGGGCTTGGGTGACTGTTCTTTTGGTTTCAGTGGGTATCCATTTGTAGATCTTTCGGATCATGTGGAGGGTGTTGAAGCAGGAGGAGGAGATGGCGTTGACTTGCTGGGTCATGGATAGTGAGGAGTCCAAGATGAATCCTAGGTTGCATGCATGGTCAGTGGGAGTCAGAGTGGTTCAGAGAGTGGCAGGCCACCAGGAGTCATCCAGTCATGCAGAGGGGCGGGAGCCGAAGATGAGGACTTCCGTCTTGTTGGAATTAAGTTTGAGGCAGCTGCTCTTCATCCATTTGGCGATGGCCTTCATTCCTTCGTGAAGGTAGGTCTTGGCGGAGTCCTTGGTGAGGGAGAGGATCAGCTGGGTGTTGTCGGCGTATGAGATGATGTTGAGGTTGTGGGATCGGGCGACATTAGCGAGCGGGCCATGTAGATGTTAAAGAGGGTTGGGCTAAGGGACAAACCCTGGCGTACGCCGCAGATGATTTTGGTGGCCTCTGAGCGAAATGGGGGTAGGCGGACTCTCTGGTTCTGCCGGTGAGAAAGGGAAACTTCCTTGATGAGGATGGTAAAACACAAGACAATGACAAGTCAGTAGGCTTACTCTGGCCAGAGCTATGATTGGTTTATCTGAAAACTTCAGATACATGCAATATAGCTTCATTGTGTTCAATTTTACTAATTTCATGAGAATGTCTTCCTATCATACTTGAAGAGAATCTAAAAGGTTGACAGACACTACACCAATGTGAGTAACTCATTGTGCAGTAACTCGTGATGCACTACTGAAGGTCATACAGTTGACTGGTAAGAATTTCCTAGTTACATAGCGTCCCTAATTACACTACTCAGAGCCATGTTTCTCTGTGTCGTTTTTCAGCTTCTGTGGTGCTTTTCCTGCTGTGGGAGAAGAAGCTCTGGGGCGCACGAGCACTGAAATGGTTACTGACTGACAGAAACTCCAATGTTGTTTTGTCATGAGGCTTACACTGTCTGTAGCATTCACGCTAGCATTTATTTCTCCTTGGCAATAGGCATGTGGCTATACTGGAGACGACACCATTTCATAATTGCCAGGGGAAATCACCAACACTACTTATTTCTGCTTTTCTTGGATCCAAATTCATTCCACTGTAGAAGGTTTCCATCCATGCTTTCCCAGGCCTGCGAATTATAAATTTCATGAAGCTCATGCTTAGTTTCCCCTTAGAATGGGACTAGACCGATAGTTCTGTGGGTTCCACAGTAGGTTTACACATAGCAGATGATTCCTCGGGGAGATATTTCTTTACGTTTGCACATATTTCTGGTAAACTTTCCTGCAATATTTTGAAAGGATGACGAGGTGCTTGTTTTTGTTAAACAATACATTCCTAAAGTTAGCCTTGTATATTATTTGTCCAATCCAGCAATCAAGAGTGAAAATTAGAGAGAACAGCTTGTGGCTTATTTTGTGAAAACATAGAGGCAGTATGAAATGATGTAGCTGTCTGAGTACTACAAGTTACAACAAATGACAAGTAATAGCTGATATTATTACTACCAAATGTATGCATCGTGAATGTATTTGTAAGGAACTGTCGCTACCAATGCCAAGAGGCAATTGCCAAAGACCGAAGACGTTCATTGGGTTCAGATTGAGTGGACTTTGCCTGTGGACGCTGACTTTATGCTAAAAAATAAAACATAGCTCTGTTCTTTGCAGCAGGCATATGAACCCTCTGGACTACTTTATGGCGAGTCAAAACTGCCACTGGACAAAACGTCGATATCTCTCTCTAGCAGGAACATTACCTGCAAGAGTTATCTTGACATTGTAATTACTTCCTGAGGGCTGGACACACAAGGAACTGTTCAGCAGGTGCTTTTAAATCATAAGTTTCGTAAGTTATTGCTCACACTACGACCCCTGAGGTCAGTGCCCCTCCACCCCCACACCCCAAGCAGGTCACCACCCGGTGTGGTCGCACCGCCCTAATGCCGGCCCTGGTGACGTGAGTACAGTGAGGTGTTTGGTATGGAAGATGCAAACATCTCGCGTGAATTCTGCAGATGTGGGTGCGTTACAGTATGTAGACGAAAGTATGTATTCTTTTAAGACTGGGAACTGCAAGATGATTCTTTATAACATGCCCTTCTTCTTGCTAACTTCCACCATAAAGAAATGTACACAACACAAATGTTCAGACACAGGTCATCCTGGTGCTCTGCTGTTGGAAATAGTTAAATCCCTTCTGTAACTTTATTGTGTTCTTCCTGTCCCTGGTGCCCGCATCCTTGGGAAAGTGGAACATTTACCTTTTGCCGAAGAAGTGCATACTGGCCCACGCAACAATGACGTGCAAAGCACTCATCTTTCTCAAAATAGCAGCACTGCTAAGCTACGAATGGGGGTCATACCACAATGCCATTCATTGTGGAGTGCAGAGACAGATGATGTATGTGCGTTTATTTGTTTCCCGCTTATGCACTGCCTGCAGTGGTTCCTGCTTGAAAAGAGTGCATACCTCAGCCAACTAGAAACCAAGGGTCATATTTATCGCACACCCTCATTGATATTTATGAACCCCCACAAGGCCACCTAACGTGGCCCTGCATGACGAGTAATATAATGCAGCGCAAATTTCTGCATTACATTACTCTGCACCAGTGCATTCCCGTGCAACATTTATGGATTTTTATGCATTCCCTGACTTACAAGAACTTGTAAACCTAGGCTTGTGCCAAAAAGATGCTCCTTCTTGTTTTTTTCTCTACCTATGTGTGCTAGCGAAAAAAAACTTTTCAGGATAGTTTTTGTGCAGGAAGGTGCCCTTTCCTGCACAAAAACAATCCTGCATGCAATGCAGGCACCTTTGCACCATGGTGCAAGGGTACCTGCATTTGTGTTAGGTTGACAAAAGGGTGCCAGAGCAGGGGGAACGGGCGGAATTGCAACATATTAGATAAATATGGTACATTCCTGCCCTTTACCTGTGATAAAAGGCAGCACAGCAAGGTGATTTGCTGTGCTACCCTGTTCCACAAAGCCCATAAATATGGGCTCCAATTTCTAACAGCCACCATGTGAAAAACCCATTAGGGACTGTGTTGAGAATAAAATGCAAGTAGTGAACACAGGAAAACACCAGCTCAAGTTAAACAACATTTTTAGCTGTCCTGTCAACGTCACTTGTGTTAATTCTTAGAGTTTTTGTTTTCATGTGTGTGTTGTAGTCATAATAAGGAAATGCACAGGCTCAATCTGCATCACGCAGTGCAAACATTGGGACCAAGATGTCGCCCCAGTGTTGTATTATGAGGCGGCACAGTGTGCAGTACATTCACAGATGGTATGTGTCTTTGTGCTTGCCTAAATTGCCCTTTCTACAGTACATATATTAACTCAGAAAATCTCACACCAAATGCATAACCTGCAGAGACATGGATCAAAAGCAGTGACAGCTAACTAATGCTTAGAGTTTTCGAGCTGTGCTGTATAAAGCTCATGCAATATCTTGGAGATTTTGTAGATTAATAAATATCCTAGTCAGAGAAAGTCACAAATACACCCTTAATTAACCTTTGTTCACCTCAAAACACCACACAAAAAGAAACCACACCTGGTTAGAAAAATAGAGCCTCATTTAATGAACGCAAAATAACAAAACAACAAAAATCCAATAGGTCAAACTTGATATATGATTTTTTAAAGAATAAACTAAAATATAGTGCTTAAAAGCATAAAGCACCAACCAGGGCCCTCTGGTAGCTCTAGACTGGGTCGAATGTGGAAGTGCAGGCCGTCCGCAAAGGAGCTCCAGTCAGATACAAAGACCAGCTTTGGCCCACTGAAAACATACCTTGTTTGCATCAATGTTAAATAAGATGCAAGGAGCAGGCAGGACGACATTAAGAGGTGACAGAGTCCAGGTCTGTAGCAGGTGAGTTGGAAGTCTTTTGTGTCCCTGAGACTTCAGAAAACAAGAGACCAGTCAACTGGCTTTGAGAGTCTCTCTACATACTGGGTTCAAGTGATGTGGGTCCAGTCCTTTTCACCCAGGCAAGGAGGGGAGCAGGCAACAGGTAGGAACAGCAAAAAAGCAGTTCCTTCAGAGCAGCAGTCCAGCAGAGAGGCAGTCCTTCTGGAACGCAGCAGTCCTTCCTCCTGGCAGAGTATCCACAGGTCTAGAAGTGGATTGAAGTTATAATGCCTGAGGTTCAGTATTTATACTTTGGTGCCCTGGTTCTGGAAAGTGGGAGATGCTTCTAGATACTGGCTTTGAAGTGCAAGGAACTCTCTTCCTCCGAGCGCAGGCTCCAAGCTGCCTGGAGTGGCAATACAGGGTTATTTATCCTTTGATGTGAGGTCAGAAATTGTCTGTTAAGGTGGAAGTGTGAGGCTATGACCAGCTCCTCCCTCCCATCCTGCCCAGGATTGCCCAGCAGAATGTGGATGGCCCATCCGGCACACCTGAGCTCACTTTGCGGGTGGCAGAATAGAGGGTATGCACAAAGCCCAGCTTCACCCTGTCATGAGGATTTTTTGGACCCACGTTGCTTCCCCTGTTTTAGCTTCTCTTTGGGGAAGATTTAAGAGCGCCTAGTGCCTTCTTGCTCCATGTACAGCATAAATCAAATTAATGTTGTGTTATTTAATGCTAATGTGGGCCAACAAGGCCAAAACCACAGCCCCAAATTTACAAACTGGCACAGTGCATACATTGCGCCACTTTGTAACTCTTTGCACTACATTATGCCTGTGCCAGGCATAATGTATGCAAGAGGGCATTCCCCCATTAGGGGGCCGAAAAAATGTCACAAAGCAATCTAAGAGGTTTTTTGCTGCATTCTTTTAGGCACTTTTAACGCCTGCTCAGAGCAGGCGTTAAAAGGAGGCACACCATTGTTTACAATGGGCCTCGATGGGCTTTGCAGGATTAGCATCAACATTTTTGACGCTAAGCTTTGAACTAGCAAAAAAATACTGACACTGGTTCCCTAACTACTGCAATGGTGCACTGATATTAAATAGGGCACGCACATGGTGGTGTTAGGGGGGCCCTAAGGGGCGCAAGAAAAACAGCGCTGCACTGGGTGCAGTGCCACTTTTCTTAAATCTGCCCCTTTAAGTTTTATATTTTACGCGTTTCACCTGTATCACTTTTAGCACTGACATTTTACACACTTTCCTTGCATGATATTTGTAACCGGACGCCGGTTTCCAGGACATTGTGCGGGACGGACGCGAGCCTGTGACGTCAGACGCCTTTGGCGTCTGGAGGACAACCGAAAGAAAAGACGGACCAAAAGGGGACGAAAAGGAGGAGGAGACGGAAGTGGGAGCTCGACGTGTGCGGCCGGAGGAGAAGGAGACCGGGACGCCGAGGACAGAGAGAAAGGAACCCGTCGAAGGAACCGAGACCCCGAGAGAGAGAGGAGAGCCCCGGGGCTCTCCCGCCCCCGTCGGAGAGAAGCCGGGAGGCTGCCAAAGTGCCGGCCACGTCCCAGGAGGGGCGTGGCCACCTCAGGTACGTTCGTACCGCAGCTGGGGGTTTGCGAGAGGGTGGTTGTTAGGAAAAAAGGGAGACAAGGGAAAGGAAGGGAGGTCCTGCCGGGAAGGGGAGGCCATGTAACAAAGACCCCTAAAGTAAACCTAACCTCACAAGGGAACCAACCGCCAGAGGATTTCTACAAGGAGGAGAAGGTCTGAGAACACCCATAGGGGGGAACCACAAACCAAAGGACCGTTAAACCCTCACTTCCCTTCACTTATACCTATTCCCCCCCCCCTCACCGCCCTACTAACCCTATATACTTACCTTATATATATATCCCATTTACCTGTTTTGTTATCCTCCTTTCTATTTCTTTGGAGAGCCTGGCCCACTGACGAAGAGGAGGACCGGAGACCTTCCCAAAGCTGGGCCGGGTTACTTACGGACTACCACCAAAACCCTGAAAGAGAAGAAAAGGGAACTTTTGTTAATTATTTCTGGATTGCAAGTGCGTTATCCTTGTGAACAAAACAAGGGATAAAAAGCCATCCTTAAAACCAAAACACGAATAAACTAACTAAACCCTACCTTCTGCGCCTGTTATCTTATTCCAATATCCCTTTTATTTGCTTCAGGGATAAAGAACCCATTACAGTGGTGTCAGAAGTGGGATATTGGAATAACTACAGGTAACCAAAGACAATGGAGGGCACACCCACCCTATCAGAGATGATGCAGCAGCTAGCCGCAGGGCAGAGGCATCTGCAAGTAGTGTGGGAAGAGCAACAGAAGGAGGCTAAAGTGGAAAGGGAGGCCCTACAAAGCGCTCTGAAAAGTCAGGCCACTATCATGGCCAACAATCAGTTGGTCCATGAGACTGCAATCAAAAACCTCACGGACACTATTGCCGCTACCCGGGTACATCCGAATGTACCCAGTTCGGTCCTGCAGCGATATCAGGAAGGCGAAGACCCGGATGCCTTTTTCACGAATTTCGAGCGGGTTGCTACTTCCGCCACCTGGCCCCCGGATAGGTGGGGCCAATACATCGCCCCGTTATTGACAGGAACTCTCCAAGCGGCTTATCAAGCGGTAAACCCAGGCGGAACGACACCCTATCAGGATATTAAGAAGAGTATCCTGGAGCGGGTGGGGTTTGATACAGAACATTATAGGGTCCGGTTTAGGAAAGCCAAATGGGGACCCTCCGAGAATCCCCGGGCCCTATATTTTCGAATTAAGGACTTAGGACTCAAATGGCTAGGTCCCATTGGGACCAATAGGGAGGATATCATTGAGGTTGTTCTCCTAGAACAATATCTAGATGCCCTACCTACCAATACCCGTAATTGGATCAAGCAACACCCAAGTCCAGATACTAACACCACTATTGAATTAGCCTGTGCCTTTCACCGCTCCCTCGAGTTCAAAATCCCTCCCGTACGGCCAACACTTAACCCCATCCGACAGAACCTCGGACCCTCCCCATCCCTAGGGCGAAAACCAACCGAGGATCCGGGAAAATTACGAGGTCCAGAAAGACCCTATATGCAACAACCACAGTGTTTTAGCTGTGGAGAGTGGGGACATATCGCCCGGGTTTGCCCACTGAAATCAGAAAAGTCAGAGCCGATGGAAATAGGAGTCACCAGGGGGAGAGTCTTCTATACAGGGGGAAAGGAAACCCGATACAAGAAGAGACTTGTTATCAATGGAAGAACCTCAGTAGCGCTCATCGACTCAGGGTGCAGCCAATCTGTAATTCGTGCTGATTTATTGGAAAAACCCCTTTTTGCTTCAGGGCTTACAGTATCCATATGTTGTATTCATGGAGATACAAGAGAATACCCCCTAATCTGGACAACCTTGTCCTGGGATGGAAAAGAAGTCCCCATAAGGATGGGGGTGGTGGAACGATTAGTCGAAGAAGCTATCATAGGAACCGACTTCCCTGACTTTTCGGAACTTCTTGACAGTACAAAAGACTCTGAAAACATGAGCACATGGTGGAAAAGAGCTCCTTTTTCTAGTACGCCAATAACACCACCGGTGGTTAAATACCGACCCTCCCGAAAAGAAAAGAGAGAAACCCGAAGAGTCTTTGCCCAAGGAAACATAAGTCCAGATAGGGTAATTACAAAGGTCCTTACTCTTACTGACCTTCCCCCATTCCGTAGTTGTCAAAGGGAAGATCCGAGTTTGATCCATGCCTGGAAAAATGCCCGACCCCGGGAACCCCAAGACAAAAGCCCCTCTTTTACCATAATCAGAAATCTGTTGTACTGTGTCACTGGTAATAACCGAGAAGAAAAGAAGCAGCTATTAGTCCCCGAACCTTATAGACCACAAGCCCTACACCTAGCCCATAGCCAGCCGGGGGGGGGGGTCACTATGGCAGGGAGAAAACGGAAGAATATCTGTTGAGGAAGTTTTACTGGCCGGGGGTCTTTTCACAGATTAGGAGGTTTTCTCAGCAATGTCCCAAATGCCAAATGATTGATCCTGGTCCCAAAAGAAGAGCTCCCTTACAACCGTTGCCCATTATAGACATCCCTTTTTCAAGAATAAGAATGGACATTGTAGGTCCTCTCCTACCTTCTTCTAGAGGATACCGTTATATACTGGTATTGGTGGATTATGCCACCAGATACCCAGAAGCCATCCCACTCAACAGTATTAACTCCAAGAGCGTAGCTCATGCAATGATAGGGTTCTTCTCCCGAATAGGCTTTCCCCGAGAAATTTTAACAGACCAAGGTACCCAGTTCATGTCCAACTTGATGTCACAAATATGTCAACTTCTGGGGATCAAACAGTTACGGACAGCGGTTTATCATCCTCAAACGGATGGTTTGGTAGAAAGGTATAACCGCACTCTGAAAACTCTACTAAAGAAATCTATTTCAGAGACAGGTAAGGACTGGGATAGAAAACTCCCCTTAGTGTTATACGCTATCAGGACCCATGAACAAGCATCCACAGGCCATAGTCCATTTGAATTATTGTTCGGACGACAGCCCAGGACCTTAATAGATATGGCTGCTGAGTTATGGGAGGAGGAGGACGGAGAAAAATCCCTCTTAGACTATACCCAGGAGTTAAAAACCAACATCCAAAATGTGTGGGAAAATGTAAGGGAACATATGGAGAAGGCTCAAGAAAAGCAGAAAAGATATTACGACAGGAATACCCAATTAAGGACCTTTACCATAGGTGATAAGGTGTTAGTGCTTCTCCCCAGCTCAGACAACAAGTTGCTGGCAAAGTGGCAGGGACCTTATAAAGTGATAGGGGTAATAACCCCCGTGACCTATAAGGTCCAGCTCACAGATAGTTCCAACCGGTCACAGATCTTTCATGTCAATCTATTGAAAAAGTGGGAAGAGCCACAGGGAGAACCAACCAGGGGATGCCTAGTTAACACCGTTAAGGAGTTGGAGATAGGGTGGTGTCCCACTGAGCATCCTAGCGGAAACGAGGTGCCTCCCATAAATAGCGAAATCTCGATCCAACAGAGTGAGCAATTAAATCAGCTCCTCCATGTTCATGCCCATGTGTTCTCCTCGATACCAGGCAAGACCAAGCTGGTGCATCATCAAATCATAACCCCACCTGGCAAGGTCATACGCTTACGGCCATATCGTATATCAGAAGCTAGAAAGATCCTGGTAGAAAACGAAATAGAAAAGATGTTAGACCTAGGCGTTATAGAGCCTTCCCAGAGTCCCTGGTGTTCACCGGTGGTATTAGTGCCAAAGCCAGATGGGTCCATACGTTTCTGTATTGACTTTAGACAAGTCAATTCTATATCCCAGTTTGACACATATCCCCTTCCAAGGGTAGACGAACTCTTAGAGAAGTTGGGAAAAGCTAAGTACATGTCTACACTCGACTTGACCAAAGGCTATTGGCAGATACCTTTGACGCCAGAAGATAAAGAGAAAACGGCCTTCTCTACCCCCTCTGGGTTATACCATTTTAAGGTTCTCCCTTTCGGGTTACATGGGGCACCCGCCACCTTCCAGCGTCTCATCGACACCATTCTACGACCTCATACCAGATACGCTGCCGCGTATCTGGATGATATCGTTATCCACAGCGAGACTTGGGAGGACCACTTGACACATTTAACCAAAATCTTTACAGCGTTACGAGGGGCTGGATTAACAGCCAATGCCTCCAAAAGCCGGTTGGCGTTCAATGAGATCTCTTATCTAGGATATCATATAGGGAAAGGTATACTTAGACCACAAATGAGTAAAGTTGAAGCCATCCTACGGATAGAGACACCCACAACGAAAAAGGAGGTCCGCTCATTCTTAGGCTTGGTAGGCTACTACCGAAGATTTAAACCCCATTATTCCACCATGGCCGCTCCCCTAACCGATCTCCTGAGGAAAGGACAGCAAAAAAATATCACGAATTTAAACCCCGTACAGTCCCATAGTTACCGTACCCTACAAAGATACCTCACTACCCAACCGATTTTAAAATGTCCTGACTTCACTGTCCCCTTTCACCTCCAAACGGATGCCTCAGACGTGGGTCTGGGGGCCGTGCTTTTTCAGAAAGATGGAAAAGGTATTAGTCACCCCGTGGTCTTTATTAGCCGTAAACTGTTTCCCAGGGAGCGAAACTATCCCATTATTGAGCGAGAATGTCTCGCCATCAAGTGGGCACTTGAGAGCCTCCAATATTACCTCCTGGGAAGATCCTTTCTATTATATACGGACCACGCTCCCCTCACCTGGCTATCGAGGTATAAAGATACTAACAGTCGCATATTGAGATGGTTTATGGAGCTTCAACCTTTCTCCTTCCAGGTTTGCCATCTCCCTGGTGATCTTATGGGACAGGCTGACTATTTATCCCGGTTCCCGGGACCTTTGGGTCTCGAACAGCCCCATTCAAGGGAGGGGATGTGTAACCGGACGTCTCCGGACGCCGGTTTCCAGGACATTGTGCGGGACGGACGCGAGCCTGTGACGTCAGACGCCTTCGGCGTCTGGAGGACAACCGAAAGAAAAGACGGACCAAAAGGGGACGAAAAGGAGGAGGAGACGGAAGTGGGAGCTCGACGTGTGCGGCCGGAGGAGAAGGAGACCGGGACGCCGAGGACAGAGAGAAAGGAACCCGTCGAAGGAACCGAGACCCCGAGAGAGAGAGGAGAGCCCCGGGGCTCTCCCGCCCCCGTCGGAGAGAAGCCGGGAGGCTGCCAAAGTGCCGGCCACGTCCCAGGAGGGGCGTGGCCACCTCAGGTACGTTCGTACCGCAGCTGGGGGTTTGCGAGAGGGTGGTTGTTAGGAAAAAGGGGAGACAAGGGAAAGGAAGGGAGGTCCTGCCGGGAAGGGGAGGCCATATAACAAAGACCCCTAAAGTAAACCTAACCTCACAAGGGAACCAACCGCCAGAGGATTTCTACAAGGAGGAGAAGGTCTGAGAACACCCATAGGGGGGAACCACAAACCAAAGGACCGTTAAACCCTCACTTCCCTTCACTTATACCTATTCCCCCCCCCCTCACCGCCCTACTAACCCTATATACTTACCTTATATATATATATCCCATTTACCTGTTTTGTTATCCTCCTTTCTATTTCTTTGGAGAGCCTGGCCCACTGACGAAGAGGAGGACCGGAGACCTTCCCAAAGCTGGACCGGGTTACTTACGGACTACCACCAAAACCCTGAAAGAGAAGAAAAGGGAACTTTTGTTAATTATTTCTGGATTGCAAGTGCGTTATCCTTGTGAACAAAACAAGGGATAAAAAGCCATCCTTAAAACCAAAACACGAATAAACTAACTAAACCCTACCTTCTGCGCCTGTTATCTTATTCCAATATCCCTTTTATTTGCTTCAGGGATAAAGAACCCATTACAATATTCTTTTAGGAAAATGCTGTACAACATACTTGTTTAGTTAGCCTTTGCAAATTTTTTTCAAGGCTAAGAACACTGTGCAATATATCCTGATTCCTGTGTTGCCCATTCAGGAAACAGCTTCTATCCTCCAGACATAGCATAACATCAAGACTGTGCTTCCAGCACAGTGTAGGCTTATTAAATGAGTGATGCACTGACCAAAGGGTCAGGGGGTCATTCCATCCATGACCATCCTGGACAAATGCTGTATCTGACATGCAGCTTTGCTGTTGCTAACCTTCCAGCTTCCCAACAGGATTGCCACCCACAATACAGACTGACTCCTGACACTATCACAAAGTATGGGTCTAGGTCTAATCTCATTGGGTCAGGCCAAGCAGAAGGGTACATCCGCTATGCTCTCAGTATAGTCTTACGTTTAGGAAGGAGCCTCTAGAACCTCTATAACTCATTTACCATGGTTGGATTATTCATTTTCTTGACCATGTTCATAATGTTGGTTACTTAATGATCGCAACTCATTAGCTCTATGTAAGCTTATGAATGTTTCAATAATCTATTGAAATCTTATCCTGAATCCCACTTGTGTTTCACCTGCATGCATGAGTCATACAACGAAAGGGTGAGATCTGTTTCCCTTACTTCCCTGGGAAGTCACAGTGTCATGTTCAGGTTGCCGTAGTCACCCTACACCTCTGGAAGGTTTAGGGGTTTAGGTGAGGCCACTTCAAGCTAGTCAGGAGTTGGTCAGGCAGACTCTGTGGGTGTGGATTGACTTAAACTGCATAACTCAGAAGTTCTGCCATCCTGAATACGCAGTCCTATTATCTTGATATGAACTTTATAATATCCCCTGCTCCACATGTGTATTAGAGACAGCTCAGGTACACAGGTCTAAGAGCATGAAAGAGCATGAAAATGCCAACTTTCTAAAAGTGGCTTTTTAAAAAATGTACCAATAAATCCGGCTTTACAATTAAAGAGGATTTATCATTACAGTTCCATAAGTAATAAACATGATATATTGATACCATCTCAATTGGGAATTACAGCGTATTAAATGTAATCAGGAAGCCCCAATGTTATCATATGAGAATGGTATGCCTCACAGTAGGGAAAAGATAATTTGGGAGTTTTTCACTACTAAGACATGTACGTCGACAAGGCAGTGTAAACTGCACACAAAGGCTCTGCAATGACAGGCATGAGACATGATTAAAGGGCTACTTAAGAGGGTGACAAAATCAGTGCTGCAGGCCCGCAAGTAGCATTTAATCTACAGGCCCTGGACACATGTTGTGCAGTTTACTATGGACTTCTAAGTAAAGTAAACATGCCAATTGTGGACAAGCCAATATTACCATTTGTTAAGGAGTGCGCACATGCACTTTAGCACTGGTAACCAGTGACAAAATGCTCAGTCCTATAGCCAACAAAAATAGGTCCAGCAAAAATGGAGGGAGAGAGACAAAAAGACCCTAAAGCTGGCAAATCTGACAGTGGCACTGTCTATCAAATTGTGTGGTAAGCAAACAGTGTTTAATAATTTATTATACATTACAAGTGACTAAAACCTACCACCAGTACCATTCTTGTAGCTTTGGATGGTCTGGAGTAGTCAGAATTGTCACATTTGTAGGAGTATTATGGTTAGTATTTGTGTTGGTACTGTCTTTGGTAGTGCTGGCACTGGCAATGGGTGGTGCAATCTGCATATGCCTACCGAAAATGGCCTTAGTACATACATTTTGTATTTATTAAGCACTGGATCGATGAAGAGTTAATGAATGCCCTGCTTTGGTGAACTTTGTTGTTGGCAGTCCATTCACTAAGGTGGAGATTTTGACCCAAATTTACAAACATGTCAAGATATGTAGCTCAGTGCACAATGCTGATGAACTGTGTTGTGTGAGAGAGCAAGAAAGTGCCATATCTAGTAAAATAATGTGCTGCCCTGCCTTCTCCCTAGCACTGATGCAAAAATATGTTGCCTAGTAACAAGCACATTCTCCTGGACCATAGTGCAAGGGTGCACTGTAAGGGTACTGTTCAAATACATAATCCTATGCCAAGACAAACTTGGAAACTAATATCACTTTGATTTATGCTGTACATCGCAGCCCACATGCAAGATCAGAAAAGTTTAAAGAAATAAATGCGTCTCCTTTTTATGTCTCATCAGAGAGACGTTACTGTTTGGTGTAAACCCAGCCTAATATTGTTAGAAGACATGATTTCTCTTCAGAAACCATGGGTAGTTGCATGGGAACTCCCATGTCCCATCCATGGAAAACCCCCATAATGCAAAGTAAGATAAAGCAGCACAAGGTCTACTCTGCCGTACTTTCAGGCAGCTTCCTGGTGCAAAACATGTTTTGCACTGGAAAGCAAATAAAAAATAACAAATTTGCACTGCTATGTGATACATTTGTAACACAAACCATAGCTTAGTAATTGTGTTAAGGGGCCTAGTATAAGGAAGGGAATGGGCCCCTGACTTCTGTTTGAGTAACATAATACAATAGTCAGGGTTCATTGGGTCCTAGTGTCACTGCAGCTGATGCACCAATGGAAGCTATCTGACTGGATACAGAAATAAGAAAGGTGCCAAGCCAGTGCTTAAATTTGTGCTTGTTGATTCCATTGTGGAGCACCGGCACTTAGTTTTGAGGGCCGGCGCTTATTTTTCTTCAAGCATTTACTGCGAGCAAAAGTCACATATGGGAAAGACGGAGGAAGAGAAAAAGTGAAAAAGCCTAACAATGGGACAAAGAAGAAAGCTGCAGGAGTGAGCTGAAGGGGCAAGGAGTGGCTGTAATTGGATTAAAGAGGCCCGAGATGGCTTCAGGATTACGCTGCCTCAGCATTCTGTGCTCACACATGTAATTGCAGCAGACACATGTTTCAGAGGAGAGCACTGGGCACTGGCACGTTTTTATTTACAAATTAAGTACTGTGCTGACCCTTCTACGGCAGCCTAGCGCAGAGCATGGGATCATGATACCGCCCCAGGCCTTTAATGTTCCTTCTCAAATGTTTGCGCAGTTCCATGCATAGTAACTCTGTCACACACCACTGTAATATTGCCAATACAAACATGCTCATGGAGTGTATATTAACCCCCTAGCATCTTTTCTTGTGAATCCCCTACATCTAATGTGCGTTCACAAATTGAAAAAATGCAGGAAAGCAAACAACCTAATTCTACACTTGTGATCACTGCATATTCACAAATTCACACTTTGTTAATTAATGTTGTGAATGCACAATGTGTAATTATGATTTTTCTGCATGTTAAGACTATTTAAATCAAGCTCGCCACTCAATCCTTTAATTCATTCATATCACAAAAAAAAGAAAAGTAGAGATAATCTACAATTTATAAATTTAATAGACCTCTTATCTTGCAAAACGCACCGCCAGGAATGTGGTAAATGATTTATTCATATCTCTAGGTGTGGAATGTGTTTTTCAACTTCCCCTATAAATGACTGATTGCCAGAACCATTCGTTCCAAAAAGAGTGTTTCCTAAGTGCATCTGTCTTGAAACTGTATTCCTCGATTTTTTTTCAGCAGAAAGGACTAAATGACACTTGTGGAGGGTTTGCAACAGAGAAATACAATAAAAATGTCATTCTTAATTTTGCTGCATGGGCCATTTAACATTCCTTTTGCTGTTGCATTAAGAATCAACTGAGTGGAGTTTCTACCTGACTTGGTGTTCATTGGAGAATAAAGGTTTCCACCGATTTTCGGTCATGCTTGCCTAATTAAGCCAACGAAGTGGGTCATGCACAAAAACCGACAAGAGGAAGACATTTTCTTCACGCAATTAATGTTTATTGGTTTGAGAACTTTCTCAGAGGATGCCATGAATAAGAACTAGAAAGCTAAGTGTCCTTAACAAGAGTGTGTTTCAGCTTGTTGATTTGTTGCCGTTTGTAAGTAAATAACACATAATTCAGATTCCATTATAAAGAAGGGCGATATGATAGACTGCTGATGTGTTCTATTTATCAACATTTGCCTGCTATTAGAACATGTAGACAAATGTAACACCAAAATACTACTTGATATACACACCCTATTCATTTTCTGACGCTGTAAGCATACTTGAATCCTTTTTTTACAACTTTTAACTCTATCTTCTTTCACACGTGCTTGCTGTCAAAATATTGCCAACCTAAAAGACCAGGTATAATTATTGCTCGGCTGTTGGCATGCATATTGTGATATCTAAAGGTGCAAGATTTTAAATGCAGTGCTTAATTTGTAAAAGAAAATGTGCCGAGGCCCTAATACAGCAGCCCGTGGCTAGGGTACTGAATACCAAGGCTGATAGTCTTCATTAGGCCTGGGAAGCATTTTGATGACACTCGAGTAATCAATGTGATTTTGGTAATTTTGCGTTACTGTGATGGAGAATTATTGATAATTGCACAAATACTTCTGCTCGCGTAAGAAGGAATAATTCAGGGGAATAATTCTACAACAGGAGCACATTTAGCAACATGAGCGGCCACTCATGCTTGCTAATTGCCTTATGCTGTGTAAAGCGCTGTTTTTTTTAGCAGAAAATGCATCCTCGCTTCAATTTTGGATGCAAGGGTGAATTTTGCTCTAAGAAAATAGTGCTAATTGCTGGTAGTATTTTGATGAAAAATTCTACTGGGAGCACATTTAGCGAAGGGGTATGTTTTGTGTTGAGAAATAGCTCTATATGTAGAATTACACATCTTGTTCATTTCAAGTGTAAATTCATAGAATTATTAGATAATTCCGTGTGATTCAACTACACGGAATTACACGAGTTACGCCCACCCATTGCCTTCTTCCCACTTCTATGCCTCTTTTATCTACCAGAGGACACTCTCTGTCAGTGCCTAATTTGAGCTGGTGGTTGCCCTTGAGGGGCACCAATACTTATTTTTGGGGACTAGCGCTAATATTTCCGCATCTTATATGTCTACAGTGCAAAAGAGGGAAAACACACAAATGGTAAAAAAGGAGGAAGACAAATACAACAAACCTGTCACAAAGGAAAAGAGCAGGAACCTGCAAAAGAGAGAAAAAGGCAGGGAGTGTCTGATAATGGATTAAAGACTACAAGTGTTGCTTAATGCCTCACCAGTGTTTAATTGCACCTGCCGCCCTCTTTTGAACAGAGCTTCAGGCACCGGCACTCTATTTCACAAATTAATCACTGCTCTCTACCTCTTTATCTCACTCTTTTATGTTCTTTTTCATCCCTCCTTTCTCCTTTTGCCACTGTTTTTCTGTCTTTTCTATTCCTCTCTCTACCCCTTTTGTAATTTTCTCTCTTGCTCTGCATCAGTCTGTTGAGGAGGAAAAAAGTGCTGGTCTCCAAAATTGAGTGGCAGTTGGCCCCATCTGCAATCATCAGCTTATAGTAAGAATAAACCATATGGGTTGTGTTCTTATGTGTGTAGTATGGGCCCTAGATCCCTACACATATTTAAGGCTAATTCTTGTAGAAGATACTATTGTGAAAATAGCCTGACATCAAGATAGCTCAGTAGGCTGACGTTTTCACAGATTCGAATCCTGGCGTGGCACAATAAGGTCCTCATTTAGAGTTTCATAGATGCAGGACATCTGCCAAAAAATCAGCGGATGACGGCCTGCCTCACTTGCCAGTTCCTCCATTCTATTTAGAGATTAATTATTTAGAGGTGGATGAACCTCAGGGTTTGCCAAAGCAGAGGCTCAGCTGGCTTCCCAGATCAAAACCCATGACCTGATGGGTTGTCCTTAACTGGGGAGTGTCGTAGTTGGACTCTTGCTCTGGGCAAGACTGCTGGTTCAAGGATGACAGTACTTATGTTTGTAGGTGACTATGCTAGTCCTACAACAAGTCACAACTGTCCTCCCAACCCTCCCGGCTCACAAGCAGCACCTCACCAGAAACCCAAACAGTAAAAGGTGATTTGTGGCAGCCTTTACGCATGGACTCAAGAGTGTGACATCTCAGGGAGTGTCGCGATTAAACAGAGTTTACCCCTTTCTCACATTAACAACATGTCTCAATCAAACACAAGCAATGAAGAAGATGCAGTAAAGTTTCAATACGTTTTATTTAGCAAAACTGCATTCTGCCATAAGTTGCATGGTCTGCAATGATTAGGATAATGAACAGTGCAAGAAACAGAATGGTAAAGACAAGAGTCATTAATACAAAGATCCCCAACATATTGCAATAACATGAAAAGATATGAAGTGTGTATTATGTCCTTATACCTTAGCATAGTGAGCCTAACCTCTAACCTAAAAGAGAGCTAGGTATGTTAAATCTTATCTGCCAATGCCATGTCCATGAGAAGAACCCCTTACCCTCGTTACCTTGAAATTAGGTCTCTAGTTCAGACTCGTTAGGGACATGAAGACTGGGTCAGTGTCAAGGCGACGTGTAGCATCGATAGCAGCGATGGCATCTGGTCGGAATCCCTCTGACTATCTGTTCAAGTGAGGAATATTTATACAGATCTACTTGGACTCCTGACATAGTTTTTTTTCCAAACAATCGGTAACAAGGCATGCTTGGGACGGTAATTAATATAAACAATTCCCTCGAAAGCAGTGAAGAGGGAAAGTACCTAAAGTGAACACCTATAGTTTGTTTATCTTTGTCGCTTGATAGTAACGCCTTAGTGTGGTGGCACTGTTAACACAAACTAAAACATGGGCCTAACTAAAAACAAGTCAGCCATCTTAAAAGATTTAATTAAATAAATGCGCTAAAACAGAGCAAGCTAAGTAGGGTAAAAGTCACTGGGTGACAGAGGCACGAATCTGCACGCCAAAGGCTAAGCTAACTCCTGTATCCCATTAAAACAAACTAGGGTTTACTACAGGAGTGGCGTCAGAGTTGCAGTCGCCAAATCCTATTCAGGATGGGGCAACCTGTATTAGATTTTCCTGCTGCAATGCAATGAATGGCAGTCCTGGGAAGGAACACAAATGATATCCAAACATAAAGAGAAAGCACCCTGTACAACAGGGTCATTGATTTTTTCTGTTTTATAAGACCATGCTTGTAATGTGGGAGAATATTTGTGAAAAATAAACAAAAAGTTTATCAAAGGGGAATTGACAAATGGCACCTGCTAGTCAGTCTGTTTAGTTTCAGAGTAAGCTTCACAGCAATGGTTGCTCTGAAGGCTTAGAGATCACCACCTGGAAGATGGGAATCTCTAAATGTGGTAGGCATTCCTAAATTGAGGGACAAGAGGGCATATCCCCCTCTGTCTAGGCAGGCAGATATTTGGATGGGCTTCACTGTGCATTCTAAATGAGGACTGAAGTCTTAAGTCTTAAGTTTAACACAATGTCTTTACTAGGTATTATTGATGCTTGCAGCATCTCTAGGAGGTGGCACACAAATATTTGAAGTAACATGCTTACTGAAAACTGAGAACAGAAGCTTCTCTCCAGATAACTTGGGGGGATGGAGGTTTATTTATTGCTCTGTATGGAATTGTATTTTGAGAAAGCATAGGAAACCAATACAAAATTAAACCAATATTCATATTCCATGACTATTGTTTATTGCAAAAATCATTAAAACATATGGAAAGGTTGTTGCATTGAATATGATTGGTACTCGTTTTCTAATAGTGTTTATGAGAAGAAATAAAAGACTGATGAAAATAGAGGTGTCAGTAAAGTTGGTTAGAGAATAAATGCTCAAGGACCTCTGTGCAATGTTGTTATCAAACATTGGCCCTCATTACAATCCTGGCGGTGGGTGTTAAAGCAGCGGTAATACCGCCACCAGGCCATCGGAAAAAAATGTAATCACGACCATGGCAGAAACCGCCAACATAGACAGCCACTTTAACACTCCGACTGCCATGGTGGTAGAAACAAACACCGCAGCAGTAACCGCCAACAGACAGACAGAAGCCAAAGTACCGCCCACACTATTACAAGAGGCCTATCTGCCACCTTTTCAGGGGAGATACCAACGCGATCAAAAGCACAGTGGAAACAGTACTTGAAAGGGAAACCACTCACCTCTCGACACCCAACGAGGACCCAGGAGGCCATGGAGCCCGAACTACACGTCCTGCCCATGCTGGTCTTCCTCCTTCTGTTTCAGGAGCATGAAAGACGCCGTCGACGACCACGGTGATTACTGCACCTACAACACAGGGGAGGGGGGGAGGGAAAGAGAGTGACACACACATGCAACACACAAAACCCCCACCCCCACCCTCACCCACAACACCATACACACAAATACATGCAGCAACATTACATATACAACCTCTCACCCCCTGGAAAAACACAAGGACAAAAGGAAATGATTGTAACAATTGTAATCAATAAAAATCCGATAGTGCAAGTTCAAAAATCAGTATATACAAATATGTACACCAACTACACAAGTCCGGATAGTATTCAAACATTGTCCGTGGATCAGTGTCCCAAAATGCATGGGCAAAGCCCACACAAGATACCTAACTCGAAACAGAGAGAACACTGTAGGGGCATCAGATCGAAATGAAACAGGCAGTTCAGGGGGTGGGGGGGCACCTCAGCCGGATGAATGCACTGTAGGGGCATCAGATCGAAATGAAACAGGCAGTTCAGGGGGTGGGGGGGCACCTCAGCCGGATGAATGCACGACGCCACTGCTCCATGAGGGGGCTCCATGCCCACTGCTGTATCCTGGGGAGTGCAAAGCCACAGTCTCACAAGTCTTTCCAGTGGGTGGTTTGCCCACTGCTGTATACTGGGGAGTGCAAAGCCACAGTCTCACAAATCTTTCCAGTGGGTGGTTTGCCCACTGCTCTATCCTGGGGAGTGCAAAGCCACAGTCTCACAAGTCTTTCCAGTGGGTGGTTTGCCCTCTGCTCTTTTCTGGGGAGTGCAAAGCCACAGTCTCACAAGTGGATAACAGTCTCTACTGGTTATCGAGGGGGCTTGGTGCCCAGAGTGCTTCATCTTGCCAAGGACTGAGGAAGTGGATGTGAATCTCCACTGGTTCTGGAGGGGGCATTGTGCCCAGAGTGCTTCATCCTGCTGAGGACTGAGGAAGTGGATGTGAATCTCCACTGTTCTGGAGGGGGCATTGTGGCCAGAGTGCTTCATCCTGCCAAAGACGGAGGAAGTGGATGTGAATCTCCACTGCTTCTGAGGAGGGCATTGTGCCCAGAGTGCATCACATGCAGTGTGGCTGGTCCCATTCCCTCACATGTGTGTGTGTGCCATGAGATTGCCTGGGAACAGGTAGCATGATACGCCATGGAGGCAGAGACATACCCCACCCTGCTGCGGCTTCGCCTGCCACCTGCAGGTGCAAATATTGATGGAAGTCATGTCTCATGGAAGCTGGGCAGAGTCCAGGACGTCTCCTCCAGCCTCGGACGGCTACCCACTGGGGATGATAGCCATGTCAGCTGTAGTGGCACTGTCTGGGCATGTCACAGGGCTGGTGGCGGTGCTTGCGGTGGTGTCTGTGGCGGAGGTGCTCGTGGTGGTGCATGTGTCTGCACCTGTAGAGGGACACAGCAGGACGTCTCCTGCAGCCTCGGACGGCTGCCCACTGGGGATGATGCTGGGGACTGTTGCACAGGCAGTAGACCTGCAGGTGGCGATGCTGGTGGCAGTGCAGGTGGTGGTGTCCACCGCCGTACAGGTTGGTGTAGTGGTTGACAGAAGGGGTGACTCAATTCCCTCAGTCTGAGCCACTGTGCCCTGTCCTGCCCTGCCCTTCGGCTCGTGTCCCTTCCCCACCTTAGATGTTGCCGCTGGTGTCTTGCCAGTGTCCTCTTTTGGTTTGGAGGAGCCCTTGCTTGCTGGTAGGTGCGGCTTCTCCCTCTGGCATGTGGGCACCTTCTTCACCTTGGCAGGTGGCTGAATGGCCTGCTCCTTGGCCTACTCAATGAGACCAGAGTTGCTGGCACCACTGTGCTTGGGGGTGTGGTGGCTGAGGTGCTGGGCTGGGACCTGGAAAGCCTGGTCCTAGGGGAAGGAAGGGGGGGAGGTGTAGGGAAGAGGTCAATTTTAGCCAGGAAAAGTTTCTTAGACACACTGGGATGGGAAGATGGAGGGGGTTTGGGAGTGGAGGAAGAGGTAGTGGTTGTAGGAGGTGTGCGTTTGCTGAACTTGGGTGAAGGTGCATGGGCCAGAGGCTGTTGTGAGGTGGATGGCTGTTGGGTGGGTGTGTGCCTGCGTTTGTGCACTTTGGGAGGAGGGCTCCCAGACACAGGGGATGTGTGAATGGTAGTGGGGGTGGTGAGTGCAAGTGAGTGGTGTGTTGTGATAGGCGTGCTGGTGATGGAGGTAGTGGCTGAGGATGTAGTGCTTGCAGGTGTGAGTGGAGATGAGACAGGGAGGGAGGAGGAGGATGTGGAGGAGGGGGACACAGTGGAGGCAGTGGATGTTGCTGTGTCTGCATGCGTATGGTGCTTGTGTGTGTGCCTGTGGGATGTGTGGTGCTTATGTTTGCCATGTCCACTCTTGTGTATTGATGAGTGTGCATGCTGGTCTGATGGTGTGCTTTGGGTAGGCTGAGGTACAGGTGATTGGGTCGGGGTGGAGGAAGGTGGAGGGGGGAGGCTGGACCATGGACAATGGCTGCCATCAGTGCTGAGGCCAGAGCCTGAAATGCTCTCAGTTGGGCCGCCTGGCCAGAATGAATGCCCTCAAGGTATGTATTTGTTTGTTGCAAATGCCTCTCAACACCCTGGATGGTATTCAAAATGGTAGATTGCCCAACAGTGAGGGATCTCAGGAGCTCAATAGCCTCCTCACTGAGGGCAGCGGGGCTGACTGGGGCAGGGCCAGAGGTGCCTGGGGTGAAGGAGATGCCCACCCTCCTGGTTGAGCGGGCACGGGACACACATTGAAGGGCTGCTGGGAGGGCGGTGCTGGTAGGGGGGGTGGTGGCTGTACCTGTTGATGCGGTGGCCACAGAGGTGCCCGCCACCGCTAGGGAGCTCCCATCAGAGGAGGAGTTGCCTGGTGTATGCTCCTGTCCCCGTCGTGGAGCTCCCCTCAGCCTCCGTCCCACTGGTGGCTTCACACTCTGTTATTTCACCCTCTAGGGCCGTGTGGGATGCAGCTCCCTCCTGCTCCGGTGCCACTGCTCCTCCACCAGATGATGCTAATGCACGCAAGAACAGGGTGACAAAACAAAAAAGGGGGGGAAACAGAAGAAACACATGTTCAGTGCATGCAACACCACTACCGTTGGCGGACAAAACGCACAGGGAGCAGCCCTTGCACTAAGCCATGCACTAACAGTTCTTAGGAAAATACACATGCCCATGGGGGACGATGCCTAAGCCCATTTACTTCACACCTGGAACCCACAGGAGCCTGACTAGGTGTAAATGGCTATTACCACTATTGGGGTTGGAGTGCCACAGAGCCTGCCTAACAAGGGACCTACCCTACCAAGTTCCCCCTGGCCTAGGGGTACCCACAGCCCACTTGCCCCTACCAGACACCTTGTAAAGCGTTCTGAGTCAGCTGAATGAGACTGTACTCACCCCTTTGTGGCTGCTGTGATGCCCTCAAGCGCCCTATCTAACTCCGGATATGCCACCACCAGGATGCAGTACATCAGGGGGGTCATGGTGCAACGGGCACCCCTTCCACGTTGGGAGGCCATCCCCAGCTGGGCCTCCGCCATCTTCTTGCTCCAGCGGCGCAGGTCCTCCTATCTTTTCCCGGCAGTGGGTGCTCCATCTATGGTAGACCCCCAGGGTCCGGAGGTCCTTGGCGATGGCACGCCAAATACCCTTCTTCTGGTGGGCACTGACCTAGAGGAAAAGTGAAGTTAGAATGGATGTTACTATCTCGTACAGTTCATCTCACGCATTGCCTAAACACCTCCTACCCCGGCCACAACATACATACACACACACTATCCTCACATGCTGGCCTGTCCCCCTCCCCACCCTCTTCCATCCATGACACTCCATACAATCATGTGCCATCCGCCATGTTCACAGTGTACTCACCTGTTTGTCTGGAGGACCGTACAGTTGCGTGTACTGGGGGAGGACCCCATCCACCAGTTTTTCCAACTCCTCTGAAGTGAAGGCAGGGGCCCTTTCCCCAGACACTGTAGCCATCGTCGCTTCCAGACACAGGTGACAGCAGCACTTGCAGTGTAGGTCCTCTCCTGTTGAAGGTCAGGTATCAAGTGAGGGAACAGTTAGAAAATGGTAGCCACGTCCACGGCGGTGCACACCGTCACCACCGGCGTACATCGTCATTGGCTCCTGGAACCCATAGGGGCCAATGTTAACAAATGCTGAATTGCGTTGCGGTCTTCAACCGCCTACCGCGACGGTGTACAATGCCAGCGCAGTTACCTCATTTCACCTTGTCCCACCTTACAGGTCAGGCAGCCGCCATTTCAGGGGGCCACATGGCAGGCAAAAAACTGCATCACACCTATTAAGGCCATGAATATGAACAGACAAAGGCACATGGCGAATTTGTAACGTTTTTGCAAAAAAACACATTGTGATACCTAAGTGTTGGATTACCTTCTGCTCACCCTGCTCCTCCATAGGGCATGTCCGCTGGGGCAGGTGATGAGATGGCGGTGTACAGACCCCTGGTGGATCTGTCGACAATGGAACAAGGACACATCATTATCACTTACAGACTTGATCGTGCAAAGAGCCATGAACTGTGTGCCCAGATGGAGCCAGACCTGATGTCAGCTATCCGCCATCCCACAGGAATACTCCCTCTAGTGCAGGTTCTGTCTGTACTCCATTTCCTGGCCACTGGGTCTTTTCAAACAACAGTGGCCATGGCATCAGGGATGTCCCAGCCAATGTTCTCTAACGTGTTGTCCAGAGTGTTGTCTGCCCTGCTGAAACACATGCGAAGCTACATCGTTTTTCCTCAAGTGGAGGATTTTTCCACAGTGAAAGGTGTCTTCTATGCTCTGGGACATATCCCCAACATCATTGGTGCCATTGATGGTACACATGTGGCATTTGCCCCCCGCAGGAATGAACAGGTGTACAGAAACCGGAAAAGCTGTCATTTAATGAAAGTGCAGATGGTGTGTTTGGCAGACCAGTTCATCTCCCATGTGAATGCCAAGTATCCCGTCTCTGTGCATGACGCTTACATTTTGAGGAATGGCAGCAAACCTCATGTGATGGGGCAACTCCAGAGGCACCGTGTGTGGCTAATAGGTGAGCCTAAAGTCCCCACACAGTTCCATTTGGTGTCTGGGTATGGGAGATTCCCTAATGTTTGGAGGATGTTGTCCCTCGATATTTGCAAGGGACTCTGGTTATCCCAACCTGTCATGGCTACTGACCCCAGTGAGGAATCCCATGACAAGGGCAGAGGAACGCTACAATGAGGCACATGGGTGAACTAGGAGGATAATAGAATGCACCTTCGGCCTCCTAAAGGCTAGATTCTGGTGCCTCCATCTGACAGGTGGATCCCTATACTACTCCGCGAAGAAGGTGTGCCAGATCATCTTAGCCTGCTGTATGTTGCACAACCTGGCTTTGCGACACAAGGTGCCTTTTCTGCAGGAGGATGGGCCTGATGGTGGTCTTGTGGCAGCTGTGGAGCCTGTGGACAGTGAAGAAGAGGAGGCAGAAGAAGAAGATGTAGACAACCGAAACAACATCATCATGCAGTACTTCCAGTGAGACACAGATAAGAAGATGGAACCTCTTCCCACATCTCATACTATTGTAGGAGCTATCATAAATCTGCCTTTTTCACTCTGTGTATGGACCCTGACTTGTCACTTTGGCTTTCCATTTCACAGATGTGGCTCCAGTTTGAGCCCTCTGCTATGATTACTCCTGGCCTACAGCTGTGTAACCTTGGTATGTGAACAAGTACATTGACATTGCTACATTCCAGAGATTTTGCAATTACACATTTGTGAAAGAACAGACTGACTCCAGATTGTTTTGTGAATCAAGGGTGTTTATTTCTGTGCAAATAAGTGGAGGGGGTGTGAAATGGGCTGGGGTGATGGGGTAGGAATGTCCATGACAGAGTCCAGTCTATTTGTATCACAGATGCATTGTCCAATGAGGCATAGGAAGTGGGACAATGGCAGTTTAAGGTGGAGAGGGTGACAAAGTGGGACAGAAGGGTGACATTCAGGAGGGTCTTATTTCCTGGCAGGGGTCTTGGCAATGTTATCTGTCTTGTTCCTGCATCTCAGGGACCGTTTGTGGGGTGGTTCTCCTTCTGCAGGGGGCGGGGTGCCTCCTGTCCACTAGCGCCGGTGGAGGTGGAGGGCTGTTCATCGTCCAGGCTAGTGTCAGGGGCCCGTTTGTGTCTTGCTGTGTCCCTCATGGTGTTGACAAGGTCTCCCAGCACCCCTGCAATGGTGACCCGGGTGGTGTTAATGGACTTCAAGTCCTCCCTAATCCCAAGGTAGTGTTCCTCCTGCATCCGCTGGGTCTCCTGAAACTTGGCCAGTACCGTGCCCATGGTCTCCTGGAAATGGTGGTATGCTCCCAAGATGTTGGAGAGTGCCTTGTGGAGAGTAATTCCCTGGGCCTGTCCGCCCCCTGTCGCACAGCAGTCCTCCCAGCTTCCTTGTTATCCTGTCCCTCTGACCCCTGAATCGTGTGCCCACTGCCACTGACCCCAGGTCCCTGATTGCCTTGGGTTGGTAGGTTTGCCTGGGTTCCCTGTAGTGGTGGACACACTGCTGATTGACGTGTCCTGGGGACAGAGGGCTGGGCTCGCTGGGTGGGTGGTGTGGTGGTGTTTCCTGAGAGGGAGGCTCTGTGGTGGTTTGTGACTGTGTCAGGGGAACCGACAGTCCAGAGGTCCCTGATGGGTCGGGCTGGTCATCTTGATCCAGGTGTGCAGAGCTGCTGCCGTCACTGTGGGCCTCTTCTGTGGGGGGACTGGATATGTCTGGCACCTCCTGTCCAGTGACGTTGGGTATGGGTCTTGTTGGGGTGTAAATGCATAATTTTAGTATCTGTGTGTGCCATCTTGTGCATTGGGTGAGTTACCCTCTAATCCTGTGCTTCCATTGTTGTGCTTTGCCATTGTGTGATTAGTGTTTTGGGGTCTGTGTGGGTATCTGTACTGGACATGCTTTGGTAATGGGTGTCCATGCTTTGGTGTTGCATACAGGGCTTGGTATTGGGATGTGTGGGTTGTGATAGAGGGGCATTTGTGAGGTGTTGGAATGATGGGGGTGAGGTTGAGGGTGGCGGAATGTGATGGCATGCAGGTGGGGTAGGGTGATAAAGTAGTAAATATTTGACTTACCAGAGTCCAGTCCTCCTGCTACTCCTGTGAGGCCCTCAGTATGCATGATCGTCAAGACTTGCTCCTCCCATGTTGTTAGTTGTGGGGGAGGAGGTGGAGTGCCACCGCCAGTCCTCTGTACAGCAATCTGGTGTCTTGATACCACGGAACGTACCTTCCCCCGTAGGTCGTTCCACCTCTTCCTGATGTCGTCCCGTGTTCTTGGATTCTGTCCCACTGTGTTGACCCTGTCGACAATTCTCCGCCATAGCTCCATCTTCCTAGCAATGGATGTCTGCTGCACTTGTGATCCGAATTGCTGTGGCTCTACCTGGGTGATTTCCTCCACCATGACCCTGAGCTCCTCCTCAGAAAACCTGGGGTGTCTTTGAGGTGCCATGATGTGGTGTGGGTGACGTGTGAGGTGCTGTCTGTTGTGATGTGTGGTGGGTGTGTTGGTGTGAGTTGTTTGAGGTGCATGGATGTTGAATGAGTGATGGTGTTGTGTGTCTGTGGATGCTGGTGATGTGTTAGCTAATCTCTCTCTCTGGCCTTCTTTCAGATTTTTGGTTGTAAGGGTTTGTGGGTAATGTGGGTGTGTGTTTTATAGTGTTATGAGTGTGTGGTGTGTGTATGTGTATCAGGTGTGTGTATTT
Source organism: Pleurodeles waltl (assembly GCF_031143425.1). Lineage (NCBI taxonomy): Eukaryota > Metazoa > Chordata > Amphibia > Caudata > Salamandridae > Pleurodeles > Pleurodeles waltl. The sequence goes on from NC_090448.1 coordinate 1,071,069,989, forward strand.
TGAATTGTCCAATGTAGTTGTGTTTTGTAAATGTGTGTGTATTTTGAGCGCGGCGGTGTGTACCGCCAAGGGATTACTGCGGTTGAACGACTGCCGCGTTGATTCATGGGTCGTGATAGTGTGGGCGTATTCTTGTTGGCGTGACGGTGTAGGTTTTGGTATCACCAGTTTATCACTGACCTTTGGTGTGGCGGACTTGTGTGGGTGTCTGTATTGTGGCTGATTCCGAGCTGTGGGTCGTGATACCTGCAGCGGAATTCCGCTGCCGCAACGGTATGTTGGCGGTCTTCAGCACGGTGGAAAGCTGGATTTACCAACAGGGTTGCAATGAGGGCCTAAGTTTCCTTTCATGGAACTGTGTGTGTTTTGGGAATAAAATCTCCAACCCTCAGTGGATTACATTCATCTCCCAGTATGAAATGATATTACTTCAAGAAACATGGGCACAGGAGTCCCATGTTGTATTAGCAACTCCTTCACAAGGGTCAAGAGCTAGTGGTGGATTGGCTCTATTATTCTGAGTAACTGCACAGCTGTGAGTTGTTCCAATCCCTCTTAGGCAGAGTGGTTTATAGGTATCTTGGGTTTTGGTTTCTGAAATGTTTCATTTCTTTGTTGTAAAATTTTATAGCTCAGTTTCTTTCTTGGGGTTTCTGGGGGTGTCAGATCACGTCTCTATTTCAAGCACTTCTGATCTTGGAGAGAGGGTGGCCCCTTATCTGGGTTGTTTTAATGTCCTTTTAGCTGGAGGCTTTAATGCCAAGATAGGAACAGCCTCTCTAGGCATTGATCCCCTCCTAATGGAAGAATTGGTATTGCCCGCAGAACCCCCGGACCCTAGAGGCAAGCTGCTGGTGACTGAAGTGAGATGTGCTGGTCTCTCTAACATGCTGGAGAGAGCTGCAAGCTGTGACTTACTCAAACCCACTTTTGTTGGGTGGGGAAAAAGGGACTATAATTGATTATATTTTTATTTCTAATAGTTTTTACCAAGGGGCTGATCGACAACAAACTGTTTAGTGATCATAATGCCATTTAAGCTAGAATTGTTCCTCCAGCTACTGGGACTGTGAACTTGACTCCAGGTGTGTTTGGGCTGATCTCAAAAGGCCAAGGTAGGACGCTCAGCTGGCAGAAAGTTTCGATCTCCATCCTACTGGCGGAGTTTGTTAAGAGATGCTGGAATGTGCTTTCTAGCTCCCTCTAACTAACTGAGGACCCACCAGTGGCTAGTCTGGCTGATTTTCAGTATTTGAATAGCAGCCTCAGATCCATTATGTTGGATCTTCAAGGACTGTTAAAAGACCATAAAGATGGATGGTTTGATAAGAATTGCAGTATTGCCAGTAAACGCCCCCACAAAGTCCTTACGGACCACCCTAGGAACCCCCACTCTATCAGTGAAGGTAGGGCTGTTTACAAGGAGACAATAAATCTCAGAAAGCAATATCTCAAAGAAGGGAGGTAGGAACAGTTAGTGGGTGCTTGCAAGCTCGGGATGAGAGGACCTTTTGGCATATAGTGAATGGGAAGCCTGCTTATCAAGCTTCCCCTGACATTGTAGGGACCACCATACCTGTGCAAAAATGCCCACTTCCAGACAGTCTACTCCCTGGATAGTGTAGAACAATTGGTGGAGGTGGACGTGGCTGTTCCCTCTCAGTTGTGCTTAAACTTTAAATTGGAGGAAGTTCAGGTTGCCATCATGGGAAGCCCTTCCACTAAAGTTCCCGACCCAGATGGCATCCCTATGGACTTATATAGGGAAGACTCTGCCCTGTGGGCTCCGCTATTGATGAATGTTCTTAACGCTCCATCGCAAATCAGTATCCCTAGCTCATGGAAATCAGTAGTATTAGTGCTGTTTTTTTAAAAAGGGCTTAGACAGGACCCAGCGTGTTTCAGCTCCATCTCCTTGCTGGACTCCACGGTTAAGATAGTGAGACATATTGTCCTCCTCCGTATTGAAGAATGGATCCAAGCAAATAATATTATCTGCCTGGACCAATATGGTTTTAGAGAGGGCACAGGGACAATGGAACAGTGCCTTAATCTTAATCTACTGGTGGGTAAATATGTGGTGACCAAGAAAGCCGCTGTCTACTTGGCCTTTATGGACCTGAGCTGTGCCTTTGATAGGTTTGTTCGATCAAAGCTATGGTCAATCCTGGAAGGTCTTGGGCTGCCCCGACCTTTGGAAAATTTCTTTTGGCCACTCCACCAAGATTTTAACGCCTCAGTTAGATTTGTAAAGGTGGGGGAGTACTCCGATGTCTTTAAACTAGCAAAGGGAGTCAGGCAGGGGTGCGTTATTGCACCAATCCAAATTTTATTATATATCAATGGCCTAAATTCACACCTAGTTACCACTGGCAAAGATTTTTTTAAAGTAAAAAATAATCCTGTCCTCTCTTCATTATATGCAGATGACACTGTCATCCTTTCTTGCAAACTGAATGGTCCAAAAGTTTTGGTGGTTCTGTTTGTTGATTTTATGGGCGACTGCAACTGGATGTTAACACCTCTAAGACACATTTTATGGTTTGTGGGAAGGGGAACCCTAAACTTAGACTGAACTTAATTAAGGATCAGGTGATAACAAGGGAACCTCTTTCTCATATCTGGGTGTCACCTTTGATGAGCACTGTATGTGGACCAAATGTTTCCCAAACCGCTGTCTGTGCTTTGACCAGTCATATGGGGCGCTCTTTAGATTTGCTCGTTTAGTTCGGAGCAAGCCTGTTTTACCATTGCTGCAGATCTACAAGATGAAATGTTTACCTATACTATTATATGGCGCTGGAATCTGGGTTTATATTTATAAGCATGAAGAAAATCATTTTGGCAGAAAGCTATTAGGGGTGAGACCGGCTATTCCAAGCTTGTTTATGCATGAGGAGTTGGTTATGGCCTTTGTGGGAGCTGGTTTGATGCTTTTAATGCTGGGCCCTTAAGAAAGGCCGGTGTGAGGCAGTGTGTAAGTGCAGAGGAAGCAATTGCAAGATAGGGGGTGTGCTTGGCCCTCCGTAGCAAGTTTGTGAAGGAGGGCAGTTAGTGAAGAGAAGTGTTCAAGTGTGGTTGAGAGCAGCAGGCTCCAGGCCGGTGGGCTGTGTCAACACAAGCGGCCTGAAACAGCAGCTTTCACTGCCTATAGCATACCCCCCTGGCCTGAATGTGCCCGAACCTGGAAGCACTAAGCAGGGTCGGGCCTGGTTAGTAGTACTATTGCTTAGCGCTTCTGAGAACGGGCACATTCAGGCCAGGGTGGTAGGGCAGGTGGCATTCCGCTGCAGGTGAAATTCCATCAAATTTCACTTACGTTTTAGCTACCTCAGTCAAATTCTGCTGAGTAGAACTCCGTGAGCTGTGCCCACCCACAATATAAAGTGGTTCAAAATGCACGGAAAACTGTAATTGGTCATCATATGGACAGTGAAATGTGACTTGTGTGTGGCTATTAATTCTGTTCAGCATGCCACAACACATTTTTGGATATCTTGGATTCAAAAGATAATGAATAATATAAGCATTTCCATCAATGTAGCTATGAGCAGGTGTCAACATGGTTGAGATACCCAAGAAATGATATTTTAATCCATAGCATTACATTGTGACTGTCAAATGCACTAGTGTTTGAAATGTGTGTACATATGGAAGTAAAGGACAGTGGAACATTATATTCCCCTATTGTTTTTCAGATCCAAAAACAGAGCATGATGGTAGTTGTAGTCATCTTTTGACACCATAGACAATACTTGTTTGAAAAGTAAGTTACACGTATCACTTCCAAATAAACACACGTTTGCAACAATGTAACTAGGAGAATATACCACTTAGAAACACTAAAATGTCCTGTGAAATTGGATGTAATTTTCGATCTGTTTTTGGAAGCATACATTGATAGGCAGAATGGGCAGAGCCCATGCAAGGGATGATCACTTGAGAACTACACACACTTACACATATTGCATTATGTTATAAGGTGAGCTACAATCATGCTACTAGTAATTTGTATGGCACCCCATATTTTGTTTAGTCCAACAAACTACATCTGTGTTTCTAAGGTTATTGCAGCATTCTAAACATCCATTAGTTATCAGAGAGACATACATAGGTCCAGTTTACCAGCCTGTACTCTACCAGGGATTAAAGTCAAGCCTTCAGGATGGAGGATTTGCAAGACCTTCTCCTTCCAGGGAAAAAGTTGTAATGGGGGGGAGGAGAACCACCACCAGTCCTCTGGGACTCCAGGTGACTGTTGAGGCCAGTGAACAAACCATCCAATACAGGTTTTTCAACCTATTCCTAATCTCCTCCTGTGTGCGAAGTTTGGTAGCTACAGCATTCACTTTGTCAACTATTCTGGCCCAGATTAGCCTTTTCTGGGAAATGGTAGTATTTTGGTTTTGTTCTCCAAACAATCATGGCTCTACTCTAATGACTTCATCCACCATGACAGACAATTTTCCCTCTGTAAAATGAGGATTTATCTTCCCTGCCATTGTGATTTTTGTAAATATAGTGCTCAAAGAATGAAGGGTAATGAAATAAGGGCAATTTAACAAAAAAACACAAAGGATGAGGAAAAAATGGTCTCCTGTGTTGAGAGTTCTGGTGTCTGTCTGGTTTACTGCAGTGTGATGGCAAAGGATTATGGTCTGAGATGGAGAGTGTTTTATAGTGTGTTTTGCAGGTGTTCACATTTGTCCAATTAACAACCGGTGTGGGCTACTAGCATCCAACCATTGGCCACAAGCATAGTACTGAACAGGACCTGCGACAGACTCCCAACATCATATGCCCGCTACTGATACACCGCCAGCAAAACTGTGTGATCTAAATAGGCTTGGTGGGATGCCGCAATCAATATGGCGACAGAATGCTAATCGTCAGTATTGGAGTCTGCTGCGTCAGCTGCAGGATGCAGCTGGCATGACTGAGTTCCAGATTTATAATGTTTTGGTGCACAGCAGCACTGGAAGCCGTCTTACTGCGCTCCCCGACATCAAAACAAAAGGGCAGGAATGTGCTGTATCTCTGAGATACAGCACATTCCTGTCCTTTTCCCCTGTGCTGGTGCATAAATTGCTGATGTGCGCCAATGCAGGCACCATTGCACCATGTTGTAAGGGTGTCTGCATTGCAGGAATACTTGTTTTTGTGCAGGAAGGGGGTACTTTCCTGCACAAAAACAATCCCAAGAGGGTTTTTGCTCTGTCTATGTGTACTGCAAAATGCAGAACACATAGAAAGAGGAAGGAATGGGAAGAAATAAAGATATTCCTCCCTGTTGCGTCACTTCTACGCCACCCCTGGAGTGGCGTACGGTTTTGATGCATTCCCAGGTTATCAAAACCTTGTATATCTGGGAATACAGCAAAATCCATGGATTTTGCATGGAAACACCCGTGCTACACCCATGGAAACACCTCCCCGATGCAAAGTAAGGTAACACAGCAACTTGCTCTGCGTTGACTTATCCCATATCTACAAGACAATACAAATCCATGCAAAGTGGCTTTGCGTGGCCTTGTAGATATGGGTCTGCAGCCTGCGCTACTAATGTGTCAAAAAAATGCTGTATTGGTGCCCAGGCCGCTTATAAATCTGGTCCTGAGTACACTCTGTTGTGGTGGTCTTTGGCTTAGCCGCAATACATCTAGATATGGTGGGCAGGATGCAGCCGACCTCACTGTCTTTTTGGGCACGCCGCTGACACAGCTTGGTGGTAATAGCTGCAAGAGCTCAAAGTCTCCTTTACTCTTGATGAAACTATAAAAGCAATACCGGCTCAATGAAAAGGAAAGCCCGAGTGCTTGACAGAATACCTGCCGATCTATTTCACTTTGAGCCCAGGGTCTGGTACTCAATTACTGCAAAGGACTAGCTGATTTGGTGCATTCTGTCTCTCTATAGGTTGAAGATGTCATTGTAAGTCCACATCAAGAACAGTGTCATGACCTCAGTCTAGGTGACTGGGTCCTTCTCAAGAAACATGAGAATGTCTTGTCTGGAGCTAAGGTGGAAAGGCCCCTATTAGGTAATTCTGATCATGAATAAACCTGTCAAGTGTGCTGGAATACCAAACTTGGTGTATGCTTCTCATACTCAGAGAACAAGAGCTCCTTATGAAGAAATAGTGTTCTGTCAACCAGGATCAGGAACATTAGTGAATGTACCACTGCAAGTGGTACAGACTTGTGTGGAAAAAATAATAGTTTGTGATCAGAGCCAGCAAGAAGAAAGAGGTGAATATCTGCAGACAGGTGAAGAACTCTAATTGTTGGATATCTCACAGAATGACATTGGAGCTCTTGACATAAAAAGTGGAGACATAGGAACTCAAGCTAAAGTGACAGTCAAAAAACCTGAAGAACAAAAAGAAGATCCAAAAGAAGTAACAAGTTCTGGATCAAGAACAATGAAAGATGCTCATAATGCTAAATGGCCAAAGTCATACAATCAAAAGAAGTTGAAATCAAGTGTGTCAGTTGGATCCACACAACCGACAATTGATTAAGAAACAGAATCAATTACTATAAGTGACACAGAAGGAACCCTCAGACGATCCAAAAGAGCTAGAGTACACTATCAAGGATATTCAGCACCTGACTGGACATACTATGTGAGCTAAATGCTAAACATCCCAATATCATATTTGCTTGATTGGAATAAAGAATTACATAAAAATCCTTAAATGTAATCAAAGCAAAACATTTCAGTTGTAAACAAATTCATTACATTAACTGTTTGAACTAAAGATTTTGACAACTTTACTAAAAGAAGATAAGAAGAGTAACTAGGCCTGAGGCAGCAGAAGAAGAGTAGGGATAACATTTTAGAAGAACAAGGAGTAGGGTTAAGGAAGACTCTACGAAGACAGCTGTAAATAAAGCTGCCAGAAACTAACAAAAAAGAAGAAGATAATTAAGAATTTATGAATATTGAGATAAAGACATTAACTTTTCTGTTACTCACGTATTGCTTCTACAAGATCTGGCTTTAGATAAACATGTGTGCCTTAAGATGAAAGATTATTAAAGGCATTACATTTTTCCTAATAGGTTTACCAGCAGTTGCCATATTATTACCTACACATTTTACACCAGAGACAGAGAAATCTGTAGTTACACTCACTAACACAACCTCTAGACCAGGTATTAATGGAGATGATTAAAATGCTTATTTTATAGATTACATGAAGGACAATTATTCGACAAATGTTTATTCTAAATTTGTACAAGAATACACATGAGCTATTAATGCAAAGGACTATTATGTGTGTACACAGATGCCTTCTTCAGCTGATGAACAAGTAGCATATTATCATGTTCCTCTTTCCTGTGCTATATCATGCCGTATATTGCTCAGTTTAGTAGATAGACAGAGGCACTTTGAATACTATTCTCTAACTCTTACATGGTTCTTTCAAAAGTTCCTCTAACGAAGAGCATGAATCTACATCCACAACCAAAGGAGATTGTTGGACCTGGCCCTTTCTACAGGGTCATTCCCCAAACTTTTTGCCTTCTCCTCCTAATTTTTGTGACCCTTTTCAGCTGACGTCATGACTCTGGTCACGTTATCACTGCTCATCAGTGCTAAAGTGTATGTTCTCTCCCTTGTAAACTTGGCATGATTGGCTTATACCTGATTGGCACATAACATTTGCCTGTAATTCCCTTGTACAGTGTTATCCCTATACCCAAGGCCTGTAAATTAAATGCTATTAGTGGGCCTGCAGCGCAGCTTGTGCCACCCACAGAAGTAGCCTTTCAAACATATCTCAGCCTGCTAGTGCAGGACTTGTGTGTGCAGTTTACTGCCACAGGGACATGACATCTAAATTTACTTGCTAGGTCCAGAACTCCTCTTTTACTATATGTAAGTTAACTCTAAGGGTAGGCCCTACTAGCCATATGGGCAGGGTGCTATGTATGTTGAAAGCAGAACATGTGCCTGGTAGTGTGGCCTGTCCTCGCAGTGACAAACAGTCTATTTTGGCTTCTCACTGCTGTGAGTGCTGCCTTTGCATAGGATTGCAATGGAAATGCCCTACCTCATGTCTAGGGGGTATTGTCTGATTCATGAGTGGTAGCGTAGGCATGTTTGGTATGGTTATAACGGTAGTGAGAAATGCTGCTTACTGTTGTAGGTGGATTTTTTTATTATCATTATAGAAATGTAACTTCTAAAAAGTGAGCATTTCTCTATGCTTCTGATTCTGGTGTTTTGCAGCTTGACTCCAATCCACGTCTGGGCAGAGTGACAGTTGGGCTTTGAGTATACCTTTCAGCCAGCCTGTGCACAGGGAGGGTGGAGGTGTCACAGAGGTGCATCTGCATTTTGAATGGTCTTCCTGGGCTGAGAGAAGGGGAGGTGGGGCACACTTGCATCTGTAAAGGCTGAGCTCTGGCCTGCACACAGGGCTGGTTTATCCCCAACTGATGTTTGGAGCCTGTGCTGGAGGAGAGAGGGGGCACTCCCAGAGCCAGTTGTAAGCGATTGGAACCTCCTCTCCTCCTCATTGTTAAATCTTTGCAAAACTGAGTATAAGTACAGGGGATTTTTCCCCACAGTTTGGAGACACTCTGGACAAGAAACATACTTGTAACTGGACACAGAATGCTGGAGGGACTCACCAGGAACGTCCTTGGACTGCTGCTGCTGTGCTGACCCGTGACTTGCTTGGTCACTTGGAGGAACTGCCACTATTTGCATCCCCTTTGTGCTGGCCTGCCGTTGGGCCCTGTCGCCCTGTGCTCCATCGTTTGTGTCCCCCTGGGGCTGGATGCTGTGTCCCCTGACCCCTGACAACACATGCTGCAGGACAGAAGGAGCACTCCCTTTTATTGCTTATAACGCCTGGGCAGTGCTTTGGATCTCTTGCATAGCACCTGGTGAGCGCCTTTTCCTTCATGTAATTAGCGCCTCAAGACCTGCCACCTCCCTCCCCCAATCACCAAATGGCCCCCTTTGGAGTGTAGAGGAGCACAGAGGGCCCCCTTTTTCCTTGTGTCACAGGAGGTGACTCCAACCTATAAAAACGTGTAATTTTGAAAGCCCACATGTTTTGTATGAATCCTCTGGGAATGTGATGATAACCTGTTCCTTGTAAATTGCCATATAGTTGTTAATGTTCTTTTTATGGGCATTCTATGCTAATATCTCTTCGCGACTTGCCATATGTTTTCTAATGTTCCTGGTATAGGCATTTATGATGGTTTTATGACCAGTGCATTTTCTTAGTAATGTTTTCCTGACTACTGCTCATGTTGCAGAATAATCAGTAACCTATGTGTTGCTACTGATGGTTTTTTAAGGGTAACAGTACTGTGTAATGTTCTGACAACTGCTTAGGTAGCAGGGTATTACTGACAGGTTGTGTTTGGTCTAATGATGTTGTGTTCAATGCAGTTTATTTTTATATAACTTGGCGTTGTGTCCCCTTTGTGTTGTATTTAGTGTCACGTCTGTGGTGTGTGTTGTGCAAATGCTTTACACATTGCCTCCAAGTTAGGCCTGACTGATTGTGCCAAGATGCCAAGGGGGTGAGCAGGGGTTATCTTGGACGTGTAACTCCCTTGCCCTGACAAGAGTGGGTGGGTTCTGCCTGTCTTATGTGTGTACCCTAGCCAACCAGAAACCCCATTTCTAACAGAGTTGGAGACAGCTTAGTATTACTTTACACATTTTTTCTTGTGAATACTGTTAAAGCTCATGAAAATATTTTAACTTGTTTAATGAACCCATTTATTTAAATGTTAAAGGATAGAAATGCACAGTTTGTGCAAGATGCATACAAAAAGGAAGATTTCTTAAAGAATGTATGGAGAAAAGAATACAATGAGTTAGTAAAGAAAATGTCTGCTCCGAGATTACAATTAGATAAGAGACACAAAGGGAAAATATGTGTGTTTATGTTTAAAAGAATAATTCATGGAAAAAGGGCAAAAACACGTTTTTGAGTTCTCAGGGGCAACATGGCAAATCTTGCAGGAGGATAATACAATTATACTGGAGTATATTTTATCTGTGGAGAGAATGCTTATTTTGGATAGCCAGCTGACTGGGACGGAAGTTGTTACTTAGTTGTGCTTTTTCCAAAGGTATATACAGAGCTTAGATGCATTAACATTGACACCTGCACATAGATATTCACACAGTGAACATGAGGGAACACAATTAATGGGAGACATATTTGGAGCTATTATTCCAGTCGTAGAAGTAATATTAAATGATGAAAAGACTAGAAAACTTTCAACAGTAGTAGACAAATTAGCAACTAGTACATCTGGAGCCTTATTAGTTGAAAACACAGAACTGGTTACAACTAGATCAATGTTGCTTTAAAATCATTATGCTTTCGACATTTTACTCTCAGCTACGGGTGGAGTAAGAATATTATAGACTATGCAAAGCATATTTCTGATTTAAAGCTTGATTTAGAATCCTTAGAAACTGCCAGCATAGTGCAAAGCTTTACTGAGGGAATTTGTTCAATAGGCAACTGGATAAAAGCAGCAGGAGGTGGAATCCTCAAAGCTATCTTAGTTCCTGTATTAATTGATAGTGTCTGTTTTCTGTCTACACTAGCAATTTATAAGGCAATAAAGATACTGTTAATAAAGAAGAAAAGTAGAAAAATAAATAGGAGAACGAAGAAAGATATGGGATTAAGTGATGGTATTAACAAAGAGTATAATAGCCTAAAGGAAAAAAAGTCTAAAGAGAATAATGGAGAAATTCAGCAGAAAATCAGAGTGAACTCTGAATGTATCTGTGAATGTGATTTTCTGATTCGTCCAAACCATCAGATGGGGGAATTGAGAGAGGGTCTTATATGAAAATAGAAGCATTATATTAGTAACCTGTAAGAAAGGATTTTGTAGGCCGTAACTAAACATTGTATTCAAAACTGGGATTTACGTTTTAAGTCTGCACGACAACAGCTTGGCTCAGCTGCTAACAAGGACAAATTTCTATTTGTTTTCTTTTTCCTACTTCTTTCCATCTTTGTTAAGTTTGACCCATGTCAGCACATGCATGGTATCTGCCTACAGCTTATTTTCTCAGCAGTTCCACAGAGGATGACACTCTCACCGCTTTCTCTACTCTCCTGACTGGTACAGCTGCAGCAGCACACCCTGTTAGCAGCAGGTGTGCTTGCTGCTGAAAATCCAGACAAGTAAGGATCTGCCAGGTTAGCTGGGACCAAGGCCTCTCCTCGTGCCTGCCAGACAGTGTTTTCTTTTTACTGTTTATTTATAACCTCAAAGCTGGACCCTGGCATTTTCTGACCCACCCTTGAGGCTGAAAGCAAATGCAGAGTAGCGCTCAGATTCTTAGCTCATGTGTTCTAAAATGTGTTTATATGTGCTAATGATGTGAGAGCCCCTTGAAATTCACCAGCTCCGAGATGGGAGCTGTAAGACTAATATAGGCAGTGCCATATGTGGGCTGTTAGCTACTGATAAAATACCATGGGCCCGATTCACAAAAGTAAACTTAGACATTTGGTCTAAAATGTACGACTTTGGGAATCCACAAAAGACATTTACGAGTAGTATCTTTAGGTCCACACTCAGGGCAGAGATGTCTCTTGTGAATTCCCAAAGTCGTGAACATAGGCATTTGGTCTAAGTTTAGATCAAACATTTAAGTTTATCTTTGTGAATCAGGCCCATTGTGAGGAACTCAATACAGTATATTTATCATGTATTTTGCTTTTGCTATTTTTAAAATAACATTTAAAACTGACAACTGCATCTAAAAGCAAAATGCACAAAAGATATATAAAGAACTCCTCACATTTTATTTTATAAGTGGCTAACAGCACACTTGCGGCACAGCCTACCATAGTTATGCCCCTGCCCGCCCCGAGAAATGTCAGGCCCCAATACTTTAATATTTTACCAGCTGTCAATGCATGTGTTGTTTTATTGTCCTCTGAGTTCAGGCACTGTACCTCCTGAGAAAAATGCTTAGGGGGAAGGAGAGTGGTCCTTTTTTTTCATGGCACACAATGGGCCTGACTTAGGTATTGACGGTAACGGTCCCGTCGTCGGTTTTCCATCTGAAAACCCACCCACTGCCATGCTGGTCCCCCGCCCTATTTAGATGTTATCGGAGGCAAAGGCGAAAGACTGTCGACGGTCTGCCTTTACCGCCAAGAATCACCAACTGCTAATTGCGCCAAAGGCTAAAGCCGAGGGACGCCAGACCCTTTTCCCTCCGAGCCAATCATGATGTGCATTGCCACAGACGCAACTGTGGTGGCTAAACCTCCATATCTGAGTTGGCAGATTGGGGGGGATAAAAGGACAAAACACCTTTTTTCTGAGTTTTCTCATTTCCTGCCACCATCAACACAGCTGTACCAGTCCTACCGTTGCAGTGCTCGTGGACCAAGATGGGAATCAACCTAATCATCTTCCGAATAGAAGGTAAGTCATGGTCATACATGCCTTCCTCTGAATAGTTGCTGTACAGTTTCACTAGCCTCATACATGTGTAAAAATAGTTTTACAAACAAAACCATAACGATGCACAATACTTATATGTGTAATGTTGTACTTAGAAAATTTATTATAACACACCTCGAGATATTAGTATCACTCACCAATCTGGTGCGAACTGCTTTCATGGCAATGGGCACCTACACAAAAAGTCACAGCAATTACAAATAGAAAGGTGTCCACACAGATGTGTGCAATAATTTCCCAATAAATGCCATATCATAAACATAAACAGTATCCCCAATAGGAACTAGTCAGTCCCATAATAATGTAACAATTCCACTACAACATGCCACAAGTGGGTGTTCACAGTATGTACAACAAGTCTTACCTCTAAACTGCAAATATGGCAGAGATGCATTAAGGTCACATTTTCCCTTGTTGTGTGCAATAAATGACAAACATTAAAGGGTACTTATTTATAAAGTGCCAGGTTCCCTGTGTAATTCATGAATGAATATCATTGACACATCATGTTAAAATAAACACACATGCATTCTCCAGTCACAATAACAGAAACTGTTATTATTTTGGTGTAAGTGTACAGTAACAACATGAATGCTTGCACGAAAATTGACATGTCCAGAATAAGTGTACAACACTAATGTATGCATTATAACATTTTCTAAAATACCCAACCTTTGCTTCTCACTGTTACAAATTAGATTAAGTGCATGGCACACACATACGCAAAAATAATATCATCAGCAAACAATCAATAACACTCATAAAATAAGGCCAGGACAAAGGTATTTTCAAAGTAAAAATATTTTATGTGAATGAGATAACTCTCCCATAACTAAATTAAATAATACAACAAAGAAACAAACAAGGGCACTAGGCTATTGGTCTATACTATTGGTAGCATGCCCACCACGTGCTTCCTAATGTCACTGCCAAAATAAACCTCCTCTGGAAGGGGCATCTATGGGGCAGAGAGTAGGCACCTCAATGATGCTTCTAGGTAATGGATCCTTCGGTTTGGGAGGGGTGGGTTGTGATTTGGAAGAGGTGGTTTGGGATATGGAAGTGGTGAAAAGACACTTGGGAGGGGTGGATTTATGTTTGGGAGGGGTGGTTGGGATGTGGAAGCGACCAGGGCCAGGGAAAAAAGGTCTTCTATTGGAAAATGGGTAGGGTGTTTGGCAGGGATTTCAGGTTTGTAGGGGAAGTGGAAGTTTCTGAGGTGCATGGGTCTGTTAAACCTGTGGGTACCTGAGGGTCTGGTATATGTGCTGTAAGTTTTGTTTTTTGTTTCTTACTGGGTGTCTGTTGGGTGGGAGAATGTGGGCGTTTATGTTCAGTATGTGTGTGTGTGTGTGTGTGTGTTTGTGTGAATGTGTCTGTTGTGGGTATGCTGATGGTGTGTGGGTGTTGGTGTAGTGGTGGTGTGGTGCCTGCAGTTGTGCTGGTGGTGAGCGTGGATGTCTGTGTCATGGTGGATGCAGTGTTTGTAGGTTTGCTGGTGTTGGGACTGTGTTTTTGTGTTGTAGTGGGTGTGGTGCCTGTGGTTATGCTTGTGGGGGTGATGGGGTGTGTGGTGTCTGAATGTGTGTGTCTGTGTTACTTGCTATATCAGTGTGAGGATGTGCTGTTGTTGTGTGTGCGTGCAAATGTTTAAGTGTACTTGGGATAGGGATGGGTGGAGGGAATTTGGATAGGGAAGGGATGGGATTCTGGGCATGAGGTTGAGGCTGTGGAGGTGGTGTGTGTTGCTGTGGTGTCTGTGGTTGTGCTGATGGCGGGTGGGTGTTGGTGTAGTGGGGGTGGTGCCTGCAGCTGTGCCGGTGGTGAGTGAGGACGTCTGTGCCATGGCAGATGTGGTGTTTGTATGTTTGCTGGTGGTGGGGGGTGTCTTATGTCTTAGTTGGTGTGGTGCCTGTGGGCATGCTTGTTGTGGTGGTGGCGTGTGTGGTGTCTTCATGTGTATGTCTGTGTTTCTTGCTATATCGGTGTGAGAATGTGCTACTTGTGGTCATTTTAGTGGGTTAAGTGTACATCGGGTAGGGATGGGTGGGGGGATTTTGGATAGGGAAGCGAGTCTGGGCATGAGGTTGAGGTGGGTGGGAGGCAGCACTCAAAGAGGATGCCAGACCCTGGAATGACCGCTGTAGGTCAGACAGGGCACTGTGATTGCCATCCAGGTAAGCCAGCATCTGGGTATTCTGGCGGGCAAGCACCTGGGTGGCATTCAGTAATGCGGTCTGGCATACAGTGATTGTCCTTAAAAGATCTACAGCCTCCTGATTGAGCACAGCCTGGGGCACCGGGGCGGGTGAGGTACCTGCATCAAAGGTAATGCCATGCCTTTTTGGGTGGCAGCTATGGCCAGCCTAGGGGGAGAAAGAGGGAGAGTGGAGATTGGAATATGGGTGACAGAAGACAACGCAGATTCAATAGTTGTTCCAGGGTCCACCACCACTAGAGATTAGTCTTCATTGGAGGCCTCCAAGGAAGATGTAGAGCCACTTGTGACCTCCATGTCAGTCCCCTCACCCTCCGTGCCACTGGGTCCCTCGGTATCTTTGGTGTCCACACCCAAGCCACAGTGGCCAGCTTTCTCCTCGCCAACGTGGTGCTGTCATCTTTGTGTTGCCCAGATGATGCTGAAAAGACAGATACAATAGTTTAAGGGTATTTGTGCAAATACAATTGGACATGAACTTTGACACACAACATTTGCTCAAAGTCTGGAAATTTCCCATGCTAACTCCTATACCATGTATGCTTTGTTACTTATCCACTTGTGTTCCCCTCCATGACAAAGGACTTTGACAGCATGAGTAAACACAGAGGTCTTCAGACATTTCTAACCCACTGAAGTAAAGAGCTAAAATATATTAACATTTCCAAAAGAGCCATGTGTTGAGCTGGAAATTGACTACTCAAGATGGGATCCCACAACACCTTTATGATGTAACCTTACATCTGCAAATGTCCCTTTAAGTATCACATTTCTCACCATCAATGATTTCTCATCTGGACACAAATAAGGACACCAATAGTGCAATTTGGGGATGTGTAACTCTCTCACCATTGTGGACACATGCCTGTTTGTTGCAATCTATACAGTGTTGCATACAATTTCATGTTTTTGCACACAGATTGTCTTACATGCACCTTTGTGAATGACTAAGGCATCATGCCAACCTGCTGCTGTCTACATGAACTGACTAGAAAGTAGCTGTACAAACAGGTTTCAAACATAAGGAATTATGCCAATGTACATGTTTCCAGTCCTCATGGAGCAGATGATCATTATCATATTGTCATAGCACCAACTTACCAATGTCAAGTCTAATACATCAACTGCATCATACATTTGCCACGCCACCAGTAATAGGGCTTACATTACCTATTCAAATGTGTGACAGAGCAACCAACCTGACCCAATCATAAAATGGGGCATATTTGGTCCAACTGTCCCTCATGACATGGAGAAAATGCAGGTACCCCTTTGTATGCATGCAGCCATATGTCTGATTAAAATAGTACTTGGCTTGTGATATATACCAATACACCAGAAACAGCATCGGACACAATCTGACTAACTTACACCTCCAGAAATCATCATGTGCGTTGGATGTATGTCAACCTTCATGTTGACACCATGCAACATTACTGGAATTTGAAATGGTTAAACAACAGAAATAACTACAGACAATAACTTACCCCCTTATTGCTGCTGTTGGATCCTCAGATGCCCATCAAGGTCTGGGTAGGCCACTGCAAGGATGCGGCCATTAGGGGTGTTAGGGTGAGGCACACCTGCTTGGATCATTGGAAGGCTCCCTTAGCTGCCATTGCAGATCCTCCCACCTCTTCTGACAATGCAGGCTGCACAGCTTATGGTCCCCCAGGGTCTGCACCTTCATAGCAGTGACCTTCCATATTTCCTACTCTTGATGGGATTTACCCTGTATGGATTATAGATAAGAAGAAGAGAAGTTTAGAGTCATGAGGTTTGTCTGTAGTGCTGTGACATAATGTTGTTGCATCGCTCACATGCATTCACCAAACAGTAACTTTATCCTTTCCTAAAACATTTAGAGGTTCCTAGGAAACACTGATTTGCAGTGATCTTTTGAGCACCCTCAACACTTCCCATCTCCTCATGTTACCAATTCAGACCTAAAACATAATCTAGGCCATGGCTATGACACATTTCCTGTTGTGAGACCCACTCCTGATTACTCACAATTGCTGTGAGCTACTAGAGGCTAAACAACCTGTGCAATCCTTGCACATAACCCCATGCACAGCAACCTACTAAGAGTCAGAAACCATGGTTTACATCGCATACAGAGACTAAGAGCAGAATGGAAGGGCAGCTATGTGTCGGCGAGAGCAGGGATTGGGTATGTATGAACAAAGTGGGTGAAGGAATGGGAGATACTTCTGTGGATGATTGAGAGCTGTGGCATTTGAGCGTGCAGTGCAGGAAATAACTTTCCCTATATGTGGCACCATGACATGTATAAAACCATGGCAAGCATCCTCTCCTACAATATGGGCTGTAATCCCACTTGACAGGACAGCACTAGACAACTTCATAACTTTAAAATAATTTATTTCATTTAACATTACTATAGATTTGATATTGGCTGTATGTTGTCACTCCTACTACTGGTACACTATCTACTACTCACTGGTAGTCAGAAGCCAGCAAATTGTCTGATGAAACTGGAAGTATGACCCACAAGAACAGATATTACAGCTTATCCTTTCAAGTGACTTTTCATTTCCATGCACATATATTACTAACAGTGGCAAATAACATTCTGTCTCCAGTTAAATCATTAAGTTCACTATATTCCAATCCCAACACATCACCCATTAACAAAAGGGGCCAAATTAGGCTGTGGACAAAAAATTAACCAGTTAGTCAGTCAAATATTTCCCAATCACACATGCATTTGTCGGCGAGCCATGATGGAGACAGACACAGCCATTGGCGTTTGTGTGTAGCTTCACACGTTAGCCTATGGTAGGGTCTGTCTTCGAGGGTGTACCTATTACAAGGTCAAATTCCACAGACAGCCATCAGGTATCCAATGTCCTGATGCCAAGGTCAGGCATCTGTCATTTGCATCACCAGCACTCAAAATAGAGGCAAGTGTATTTGAAATGGTCAGATACAAACAACAGTGAGATTTGACACACTAAAAAGTTAACCTTGACTGTGTTTGACATTGATAGTTCCACAGGGGAAGCAATACCTCCATTGAAGGTATTTAAAAAATAAAATAAAAAGTACAAGTAAAACATTTTAAATGTATTGTTTGCACTTAATTAAAAAAATGAAACAATTAGCTTTGAAGTTTAAAACATTTGATAAGAATGTGTGCACATGTATTACACAGTGACATTTCTAATGTTACCAAGACTTAAGATGTGTGTTGATGCTCAAAGTATGGTGTGACTCTGCTTCACCAGGGACTCCAGCCAAGCCTTCAGGATGTAGGAGCTGCAAGACCTTCACCTCCTAGGGAAGGAATTGGAAGGGGGTGAGAGAACCACCAACAGTCCTATGGGTCACTGGGTGATGCTTGGAGGCCAGAAAACAAACTCTCCCCTGTAGGTCATTCAACCTCTTCCTAATCTCCACCTGTGTTCACAGTTTGTTAGATAGCACTCACTCTCTCAACTATTCTGGACAAAATGTGCCTTTTTTGAGGTATGGTCGCATTTTCTTCTTCTGCTCTAAACAATGGTGGCTCTACTCTAATGATTTCGTCCTTCATGACAGACAACTCTCCCTCTGTGAAACAGGGATTTCTCCTCCTAGCCATTGTGAATTTTGTCTAATCAAATCTAGTGGCCAAAATATGAGTCATGTTGTGAGAAAGTAATATTAACAAAAAGCACAGAAAGAGTGGTACACAGAAAAAAACCTGTGTTGTGAATTCAGTTGGCTGGTTGGTCTTCTGCAGGGGAATGGCAAAGTATCATGGTCGAAAGTGGAGTGTGTTTTATAGTGTGTTTTGCGGGTGTGCACAGTTGTCCAAAGATACAACAGGTGTGGACTTCTGGCAACAGAGGACCAACTCGTAAGCATTGGAGTTCGCCATGTCAACTGCTGGATGCAGCTTGTGCAATGGAGTGGACTCCGTCGTGGCAGTCCTCAGCTCAGCCACAATATATCTAAAGGTGGCGGACAGAACACCGTCAACTTGCCAGTCCTTTCAGGACCCCTGCCGATGTGGCTTGGTGGTAACATCATCAAGATCTGAGTCAGGCCCTTGGTCTTTTAGAATAAATTATATTTTTTTAGAAGAGCTCCATAGCTGCATAAATGACAGGGATGATTATTATATGTTTGTCATGAATATTCTGTTTACCATCTCTCATTTATTCAGTCATGTAGTTTTTCAAAAAACATCCCCTTCTATGAACAAGAGAGCCAATAATCAGTCTGCGTGTTAATGGTGGTATTGGTGCCGCCAAATGCAGTCAAGGTTCTGGGCTTTAGTCTGTGACATTTCTACATTCTTATTATAATGCACTTGCTAAGCAGGCTTGACTATGACTAGACTTTCTGCCAAGGAAACAGAGTAATTTCGTGTGAGCAAGCCTTCATTCTTCCAACTTCATTCATGGAATGGAAGGTCCATACTAATGCATCTGCCAGGTCACTACTGTTTTTTAAGTCTCCTACTTCAAATAAAAAAGCGGTTTAACTGAAGAATTGTACTTTTATGTACACTGCTTTTATTATGAACCTAGATGGGAGCAGCCTATACTCAGATTGAAGAAAAAGTTCTCAACCCACTGATCTATGTCGACATGTGTGTTTATTTCTGTGTACATACTTAGATCCCCAAATAAAAGTATTATTGGTTCAAAAAGCATGTTATGAACTTATCTTGCAAAACATAAGTTGGAAAAAGAACTGGCACAGCAGTGAAGATAATTCAGTTACTTAAAATAATGCTACCTTCTGTGTCAAGCAAGCCATGGGCTGGAGTACCCACGAGACTGTCCACCTCAGTTTTCTATACCCCTAAAAGTACTTAATTGGAGTATCACTTATTTTGAAAATATAAGGCCTGTCAGGTACAGCACATAAAAACTGCTGAAGCATAATATCAAGTGCTATGATGTAATTATTGCAAAATAGATATTGTATTTTGGGAAATGGAATGGAATTTTATTTTATTTTAACAGTGAAGGAGGAGGTGATCTGTGCTGTGCTGCAGCCCATGTCCAAGTTGTTGCTGCTTACTCACATAGGGTTGAAGTCTTAGAAATGTCTTACAGGCCCTCAGGTTGCAATAGTGATTCAGTGGGGTCCTCAGAAGTTTAAATGTTAAGAACCGCTGTACTGAAGGGTTCTGGTAGGATTACAATACTTTTACTATTGTGAATTTCTCCACCATGGAAAATGTTGTCCCACACCTACCTTAGTTACATTAATAAACCTCTGCCCCTCAATCCAGGTAATTGTGTGTAGCCAATGCACAACATAGTACTGGCATGCAACCAATACTTTCTTAGGAAGGAAGGGCTAGGTTGCAGGCAGTCCCTCCCTCCGCAGCAGAACCTGCTTTTGAATGCATGTCTTGTGTGCCAGGGAAGGTCAGGCACAGATGTACTGGTCTTTATGTATGTATTTATTTAGCTATTTAATTAAGGAGTTATTTTCCAAGGCACTGATGTGAGTGCTGAAATTAATATTAAAAATTATTTTATGTATCTTCACATTTGATTTATGTAGAAAATGTATTAACAAGAAAAAATAACGTGTAACATGAAAATCTGCCTACTTGGTTGGCCACCATTTATATACAATGTTAATTATTAATAATGTATTAACCTGTTTAAGAATTTATATAAATGTCGAAATGCAGTAATCTGTCATACTTGTAGCTAAACGTTATGAACATACTTATGCTAACTGAAAGCCTCAAGTAGCCTAGACTGAAATGAATGTCTGCCAATATTACTGAAAATGCAACGTTAGTAAAATGATCTCATGCTTGCTGAATAATCATTGCTTTGTTTAATGTGAACCTTGTCCGGAGCTGTTTTAACAAAATGTTATTTCTCTTGAGGAAATGTGTGTAAACTCTGAATGTTCTTGAACTGTTACAAAGAAATACCTTACAAGCGCATGGGAAAGCAACGTTCCCAGGAACTAAAAATGGGCCTACTGACAGAGAACGGAAGGATCTACAATTTGATTCTTATTGTATCAAATGATTTACGCAAATTGAGAACATCCAATCATCAACACGTGAAAGACTGCTCAGTTATCTCTTTGATTCGTAAATTTCATATTATTGGACAAAGTGCTGCTGACCAATGACAACATGGGGCAACTTTAACTTAACCGCACTGCTCTTGGAGATTAACATAAAATTCTTCTGATGTCCTGTCATTCGGACACTCTGTCACTTTGACATTTGCCAGCCTGTCTACTGACTCTCTGGTATTTAGCTATTCAAGTTTATTTCTTATTCTCCATGCAATGATGTTGGTGCTTACTTTAGCGCTTGATGCTTAGAGCTTGTAGTGCTTTTCTGATTTGCCCTAGACATTAGGTTGATGGTTCAGAGAACTTAAAGCCCTGATTCAGAGCTGTTCCCCTCCCATCTCCCTCTGTCCTGATGACCCCCTGATAAATACTAATGCTGATTGCTGATCCTTAAGGACAGGTAGATGCTGAAATGTTTGATGTTTGACTTTTGCTTTTGTTTTTAGGTACCAACAGCTCAGTACTTAATTTGTACATAAAAATGTGCCAGTGCCCAAAGCCCTCCTCTTAAACATGCGCCAGCAGCAATTACATGTGGGAACACAGAATAATGAGGCAGTGTAATCCTGAAGCCATCTCGGGCCTCTTCAATCCATTTACAGCCTCTCCCTGCCCCTTCAGCTCACTCTTGCTGATTTTTGCTTTTTCCCTTTGTGACACTTGTTGGAAAATGGGTTATTGGTAAGGGCAGGTAAGTAGCTATACTTAGCAACAGGCCACTAACCTCCACTTAGGTCCAGTTAGGTTTCAGTAAATTAAATCTAGCTCAACCCTTGGTAGCTTGGCAACGAATGATAAGGCTTAACTTAGGAGACAAAGTGTAAAGCATTCAAATATCACAAAACAGTAATTAAATAAAACACAGGAAACAGCTTAAAAATGCCAAATCGGTTAAAAAAATATGAGATATTTTTATCTTTAAAATGACACCAAAATGAATAAAATCAGATAAGGAAAACCGGAGATATTAATTTTTTAAAGAATTAATGCTTTCTAGTGGATAGAACAAAAAGCTCCTTTCTGGTCGCACCTTGACTGGGGCAAAATCAAAGTTTAAGGCCGACCGAGATGGAGCCCGGCTCGGCTACAGCCCGCGGGATGCCTCGGTCAAAAGTTTACCATAGGACTTAGTCGTTTTTCTTAAGATTTTCTTCAGCGGGACAAACCTGCCAGTACAATCTCACCTCCTGGAACTCTTCCTTTGATGCGCGTAGTGGGAGCCTTCGGTGGGGATTTTTATCTTTGGACTTAGTCGTTTTTTCGAGGTGAAAATCCTTCGACCGGGGCAAACCTGAATCTTGATCCGACGCCCCTGGAACCCTCTTCGGATACGTTGTCTGGGAGGTCCCGGTCAACTTCCTACATTCGGGCTTAGTCATTTTTTGGGAGATTTTCTTCACTGGGACAAACCTGCAAGTCAGGCCGGGTCGCGGTTGAGACAAGTCGGCTACAGTAGCCGCGGCGGGTCGGTCCCTCTATGGAGCTTTTTTACAAGAAATCTCCAAAGTTCTCCAAACTTCTGGATCTTCTTCCAGATGTTCTTTTAAGGTTCTTTCGAGGTCCACAGTTCACCCCAAGGTTCCGGATGCTCTGAGATTCTCTTTGGGGGTGTGGACTACAACTCCCAGAGTGCACCTGGCGCTAACTCCTTTTTGGCCACTGGACAGTGGTCAGCTGGTTGGTTTCTTCAGGAGTTGGTGCAGGGGACTCTGGTTAGCAAGGTTTCACCTGTAGCAAACAGGGAGTCCCTCCTTGAACCAGTTGAAGCCAGGCAAAGTCCTTCTTGTGGTGAAGCCCAAGTGCGCAGCTGGTGCAGTCCTCCAGAGTGCAGTGTCCAGGTGCAAGCCAGGGGTCCAGCATGGCAGTCCTTCTTCTTCTGTAGTTCCTCCTTGTTGGAATCTGATAGGGATCTGAGGTGTGGGTGCATGTCTGCCAGTTTTATCCTTGCTCCTGGGTGAAAAACAGGGGGGTCCTGGTTCTCCAATCAGAGGCAGGGTCCTTCCCCCTGTGATGACCACTTCCTGGGAAGTGTGGCAAAAATCAATGCCAGGCAGCAACATTCCTCAAAAATCCTTCATGGATGAAAGTGATTTTTGGAGGTAACATCTGGCAGAGCCCACCCACTGGTGTAACTAAAAATCCTAAACACACCCCTCTCCTGCCCTCTCCTAATCTAATCAAGGGGGCACCTAATTGTCTCGGTTTGCAGGATGTGAGGGTGTTGCTGGGTTGCTTCAAATGTCCTTCCCTGTCTTTGAAGACAGGTTTGGCAGCCCTGCCCCTTCCTGCTTCCCCATCTGCTGAGGGGAGATCTCCTACCCCATGCACGTCTCTTTGGTTTGAGCCAGGCCACTTCACACCTCATCAAGGCAGCCTGGCCAGGCTGCCAGAGGCTGGCCAATCAGAGCAAAGCAGCAAAAACACTGCAGGGCTGAAGTTGGCAACTTTCCAAGTAAAGTTTAAAACTCTTTACCTGAACAAGTTATATTAAATCCAACAACTGGATGTTGTGGGATTTATTATAACAATTAATTTGATACCAGTATCTGTTACTTAAGGGTATTTTTAAAAGTAAAATAAAGTCTCCCCATTCCAGCCTATGGAGGCCATTTACTACAATGAGGGAAAACACATTTGGCTGTTTTACCTCACCATGGCTTATAAAACTATTTTCATAAGTCCCCTGCTTATAGTTACATGGCACCCAGCCCTATGGACACATAGGGCACACCTTAGGGGTGACTTATATGTACAAAAAAAAAAGTTAGTTTAAGACTTTGGAACTACTTTTAATTCCAAAGTCAAAATTGCATATAACTTTAATTTAAAATCAGCCAGCAAGGCAGGCCTGCTTTAAAATGACACTGGGCACCTCAGCAGTGCACCTATGGGGGTACTACCTATGCTGGGGTCCCTAAACCTCAATGCCCTACCATATACAACGGGCCTATAGGTAGGTTAATGTTGCCAATTATAATTAGGCTAATTTGCATATCCACTTTACACAGAGCACTGGCCCTGGGACTGGTAAGCAGTACCCAGGGCACAGCCAAGAGTCAGCAACGACCAGTACCTGTCCAAAATGTTTAGGGGCGACCAGGGAAAAAAGGAGGACTTTCCTACAAAATCTTTTAGTTTTTCTCTTCCTCCACCTTTCCCATATGTGTCTTTTTCTCACAGTAAATGCTTGAGGCAGAAAAAGAAGTTCTGGCCCTCAAAAACTAAGTGCGGGAGCCCCACACCGGAAACAACAAGCACAAATTGATTGCAACTTCTGCTTTTTGATAGAGGGACTGGCTAGATGTTTTCCTATTTTATGTTACTAAAATCTTCGAGTGCAGCCCAACATGCTAATGCTAACCTAGGGTTAGTGAGGTTTTTCTCCACTCAATCTGTTTGACAGTAAATTGACTTCATTCAAATTATTGATTAAATGTATGTTATTTTCATTGCACAATTACTTTTGCTACTGATCTGTAATGTTGCTATTGAAAGTCTCTTTATTAATGCTCTAATCAAGTTAAGATTCTTTAGACGCTTAGGACAGCCACTGTTATTTCTATATCTATATCATGTGGGGCTGAAATTGATTTACGTGATCTTAGCGTTGTTTATATAGGGAAATAAATAGTCTAAAATGATACTAAAAGGTGTGGTATTCATGGCCAAATGTGTCACGGTGTGTGGTTTTACTGACTCCATTTGAACTTATAGTGTTGTTATTGTTGATTATTGAAGACTGATTTTTAGATTTTAGATCAAGGGCACGATTATCTTCAACGGAGTCAAAAGGTCCATTGGCCCACACAGCACCTCTCCTAGGTCACCCTTAGCCTATAGAAACCATAAGGCTCGACATGCTGCCACACTGATCTGTCACCTTCAGCCCCTTTTGAGTGCTCAGTAGTTGAAGGATCAGCGTAGTCTAATAAGGACATGCGATTGTGTTAGATAAGGACATTATTTGTTTTTGGGGTGTTGTGGTGCTTTATTTGGCCCCTGTTACTAAAGTTCTGCCTGCATAACCATGGAACAGTCTTTTACAGGTAAGTTATAAGTAAGCTCTGCTTCGTGCTATACTTGATTTGTTTATCTCGCTCTGATTTTTTTGTTATATCCTTAAGCGTTCTATTCTTGCTTTTACATTAACCTCTGCTTTTAATGTCAATGTTTTATAAGGTTTACCTTTATGACAACATCTTGCGAACACTTTGGCTGCCATTTCCAATAAATCCATCATTTCATCAGATCAAGAAAGTGAATGTACCCTGCTGGGCCTTTGAATATGCATAACTGACCTCTACATGAGACACGGCGCATGGATTTTTCTACATTTAATGTTTAAGCCATGAAGTGCAAGCCTTCTTTTAATAAAACATGACTCATATTTTTAAATATTCTACCGTGCCACTGCAGAAGCATTTCTGTTTTATGAAAAGTTAATCCTCTCAGCAGCCGATTCGAAATTCTCATCATTCACATCAAAAGACTCTCATTATGGATTCAGTATGCTACCTAAGAAGGACATAAACTCCCCCAGTACTATAACTGTTTTCTAACTAGATCACCTTCAGAGAAATCATTAAAAACTGTGTGAGTGCATTGACAAAAAACCTAGTCTTGATATCGAGCAACAGCAAGATGTTCAGATAAATTTTTATTAACCGACCCCAACTACGTATGTAAAGAAAATAACAGAAACACAGATATTGAATAGCTACATGGCCCTCATTGAACTGTCTCGTTCACTCGTGATGTGCTTTCGAACTGCTGTTACTGCACCTATTGCAATTTAAGGGTTTTGTGATAATAATGGCAGGTCAAACCTGCTTATTTATTTATCTGGGGGAAAATGCAGAGTCGTGACGGAGAACATGCGGGGTGGTAAGCGAAAAATCTGCATGTCTTTCCCCAGAAACGTGTACTTGAATGCGTCCATTACTTACCGGTATGGCATTACCCCTAGTCCCACTCCCTCGCCTTCCTTTCTATAGCAAATGAGGCACTCCCCTGTACAGAAACAAGCCCAAATAGCAACTCAGGCATCCTGTACAAGGAGGGCAGGAGTAAAAGGAAAGGAAGGCGAGGGCGTAGGACTAGGAGTAATGCCATTACCAGCAAGTAATGGACGCATTACCTCCTATCCCTCCATCACCTTCCTTTCCACACCAATGAGATGTAGCAAGAGAAACACAGGAGACGGACCCTGAGTTGCAACATATTTAATCACAACAAATCAGGACACCAGAGAAGAACACCCCTATTACATCATAGAGGACAACACACAGTGACCCGATACCGACTCCAAACACCCCAATTCCACAATTCTGTAATGATGAACCAAAATGGATGAAGAGGCCCATGTAGCTGCCCTACAAATTTCCACCACAGAAGCGCCCTGTAACTCAGCCACCGTAGCAGCCATACCCTGAGTATAACACCCCTGGTCCCCCGGAGGAGGCACAACCCCCTTTAAAGAATATGACAGCAAAACCCTAGAGTGGACCCAGCGACTCAAAGAAGCAGTGGACGGTTTCTCCCCCTTTTGAGCCGGTCCAAAATTAACAAACAATTAATCACCTTTACGGAAAGGAGCAACCACTCTCATATATTCCAACAATGCCCTACACACATCCAAAGAATGCAACCAAACCTCCTCAGCCGAGGAAGTGTCGGGACAAAAAGCAGGCAGAATAACCTCCTGACAAGCATGGAAAGTGGAATTCACCTTTGGAACAAAGGAGGGAACTGACACAAGAACAACCCGATCCAGAAAAATCTTGCAAAAAGGAAAGTTGCAGGCCAATGCCCCAACTCCCCAAAACACAAGGCCGAAGTGGTGGCCACCAGCAAAAAGTCTTCCACGTCAGATGAAGCAAATCACAGGCCTCCAGAGGCTCAAAAGGAGGATCAAACAAGACCTCCAACACCAATGAAAAATCCCAGGAAGGAAAGGAACGCACCGGACGAGGAAATAAGTTAAGAAGGCCCTGAAAAAATGCAGGCATCAAATTACCCTCATCAAAAAGATTACACCATGGACCACAAAAAGCCTGAATAGCCGCCCGCAGCACCCACAGAGTAGCAACAAACAAACCCAACTGAGCCCCATCCTGCAAAAACTGCATCACCTCAAACAGAGAAGCCACCATAGGATCCACCAGGTGATGCAAACAAAAAGTAGAAAATAACTTCCATTGACGATCATAGGAAAGCAATGTGGAACGATGCCTGGAGGCCAGCAAAGTCAAAGGATCAGGAACCCCCAACCCCGTCAATCCCCGCCATTCAACTTCCAAGCCGTCAAGTGTAACTGCCTCAATGACCCCAGATGGAGTCAAGGAAATGACAGAGGAGAGGGACAGAGAGGGAGAGTCCACATTTGACTGGAGGTCATCAACTGAAGCAACGGAAACCAATTTGCCCGCGGCCAACGAGGAGCGATCAATAGAACCCTTGCCCTCAGAAGACGCACCTGCACCAGAAAAGCACGGATCAACTGGAAGGGTGGGAATGCATAAAGAAGGTCCTGAGGCCAAGGAAACGACATCCCGTCCACCGTCAAAGCCTGAGAGCAACTAAACCGGGAGCAAAAGCGCCTCACCTTCGCATACCTTGGGGAGGCAAACAA
Source organism: Pleurodeles waltl (assembly GCF_031143425.1). Taxonomy (NCBI): domain Eukaryota; kingdom Metazoa; phylum Chordata; class Amphibia; order Caudata; family Salamandridae; genus Pleurodeles; species Pleurodeles waltl. The sequence goes on from NC_090448.1 coordinate 1,071,097,395, forward strand.
ATCCATCACCGGAAGGCCCCACGAGCAAATCAGACGATGGAACAGAGACAACCGGAGGGAAAAAACCTGGAATGAAAGAATGACCCTGCTCACCTGATCCGCCCGAACATTGACCATCCCATGAATGTATGTGGCCGGAAGAGACAGAACCCAATCCTGAGCCCAAACAAAAATGCCCCTCGTAATCTGAAACAGAGACCGAGACCTGGTCCCACCCTGCCTGTTGACGTAAGACTTAGCGACCAAGTTGTATGTCTGGAGAAGGACATCTGTGCCCCACAGGGACACCTGAAAATGCACCAGAGCCAGAAGAACCGCCATCAACTCCCTCCAATTCGAGGACCCGACAGACTCCCGAAGAGACCAAAACCCCTGGACCAGCACCGACCCAAGCCACGCGCCCCATCAGGAGAGACTGGCATCGGTCGTCACCGCAACAGGCACCGAAAGAGCCAAAGGCACCCCCAACCAAAGATGAGCTGGCAGCAGCCACCAACCCAACTCCCTGCAAATGAACCCTGACACAGGAATCCTCGCCTGAAGAGTGCCCGGAGCCGGAGACCAACGGGAGAGAAACCAGTTCACCAGGCAAAGAAGATGAAACCGTGCCCAAGGCACCAGAAAAATCACTGAAGCCAAGTGGCCCTGCAGATGCAACCATTGAAGAGCCCTGGGAGCCCTCTGTGACAAGACCGCAATCACCTGTGCCTGGAGGCCCAACAGTTGCTTCTCCAGCACATTCACCAACCCTTGTAGAGTCAGAAATCGGGCCCCAATCAAAACCAGATCCTGGGAAGGAACCAAATCTGACTTCCCCCATTTGAACAAAAACCCGTGACCTTGAAGGACCAACAAAACCCTTGCCACATGAATCCCCAACAATACCCTGCTGGGAGCCTGAATCAAAATATCAGCCAAATACAGATGGACAAACACCCCTTCAGAATGGAGAAGAGTCAGCACGTTGGTGAAAATCCTGGGTGAGGACTTGAGTCCAAATGGAAGAACATAAAATTAAAAATAGTCCCGGCCTACTGCAAAGCGGAGGAACCTCTGAGAGGACAGGATGACTAGGACATGCAGGTAAACATCCTGCAGATCCACAACCCCAGGAAATCCCCTGGAATGATCACAGTTAAAATTGCCTGAGTGGACAACATCCAAAAATGCACAGTCTTTATCCAGGAATTCACCCACTTGAGATTCAGCACTGGATGAAAACCCCCTGACACCTTATGAACCAGAAACAAGACGGAATAAGCACCCTGTCCCTGTTACCCCCACGGGAACTCAGGAGATGGCCCCTTTCAACAGCTTATTTAATCTCTTATAATTGGTTTCAGCCCCAACGCACAAGGCAAGTCACACCTGGATCTTATTGTCTCTAATTTATCCAATGTTCTTGTAGAATCTCGACTCCATTTCATTTGGCCTGATCATTTTCTTATTACTCTCTCCTACTCCAATGTTTTGGAGCAACAGTTTAATGGAACTAGGACTGGATGAAATTATCCCGCATACAAACCTTCCTGAACTTGGCATAAAGTTGTGTCGCAAAAATCCAAAATTTAATTAAATAATGGAAGCAGATGTGAATGCTACTAATGAATGGCTTATCCTCTCTAAGAGAACCACAGCACTCTGGTTTACAGCTGATCTTGGAGAAGGGAAAAGTTACTGTAAAGAGCCAGAGAGAAGGTGGCAAAAATATTACAATGGTTCAGACAAAAATGTATACAAGGAAGGTCTACAAAAATCCTGGAAATCCATTCATTAGACCAAGCATGAATTATTCTCCTCTTGAATTTTCTGAACAGCTAACACCCTAGAGATATTTCTATAATTGTTCAATCGATTCTCTTGTCTTTCTCTCCCTAAGGTGAAATTTGTAACAATCACACAGTTTTTTCATAACAAAATTGAAAACATTTATTCAGAATTCGATAAAGGAAGGATCTTACTCCTCATGTTGTGTCAGCTAATGAACAGTTTACTACTCAGAGCCCCTGCCTTGCAGCACTTAATCAGATTTTGCAGGAAGGTTTTTCCAGAGAAATACTCAACTGTAAGTCAGGCTCTCTACTTGCCCACTGCAATTATGTAAAACTGCACTCACATTTATTAACCCATGCCTGAGGTACATTTGCAACCAGTATCTTGATACAGCAGTGGCACCTTTGATCTGGAAACAGACACTACATATATCTTTAGTAAAAAACCTAATGTTAATCCAATTGTGCTAAGCAATTTTAAGCCAATTTCTCTTCAACCTGAAGCTTCTAAAACAATGGAGGAATTGAAAAGATCTGTCACAAGTTTAGATGCTTGAAGCGTGCTTCCCAAGGCCCAATCAGGCTTTCATACTGGAATCACCCGAGAATTCGCCCTTCTGGAAGTGACAGAATTCATTGAGATCAATCTGTACCAGAATCATTCTCCGGTAGTGATCCTAATGGACCTGTAGTCCTCACATGACATTTTTCTGGAACAAGTTGGGAGTCTGCGGAGTCCTGGCATTGCACTATCATGACTGCAGTGTTTTATATTTGACAGAACCCAGGCTGACCATCTCTCTGCCTTTGCCTTAGCCTCAAAACCCTTGAGACAGTTTTCCACAAGGCTCTCCTTTAAGTCCCACATTATTTAACATTTAGATGACTCCCATTGCAAAGGTTGTGGAATCCTGGGGACTCAAATTTGCAACATATGTTGACGATGCCCAGTATCCAAGAGAATTTGAAGACATTTAAAGCATGTCTCCTAGCTGAAGCAGATTGTATTACAAAGAGATGCTTAAAGCTCAGTTAAAAAATATCTTAGATTTTGATGTTTGCTGGCATAATGTCCTGGTTCTCACACAGTTGGTGACCATCAAAAGTAGGTGAACCTCCAAATGCAACCCCCATGTCATGTGTACATTTGATACAGAGCTTGCTGTAGGAGGCTGGACTGGCTTGTAGTGAGTACCAAGGGGTACTTGCACCTTGCACCAGGCCCAGTTATCCCTTATTAGTGTATAGGGTGTCTAGCAGCTTAGGCTGATAGATAATGGTAGCTTAGCAGAGCAGCTTAGGCTGAACTAGGAGACGTGTGAAGCTACTACAGTACCACTTAGTGTCATATGCACAATATCATAAGAAAACACAATACACAGTTATACTAAAAATAAAGGTACTTTATTTTTATGACAATATGCCAAAGTATCTTAGAGTGTACCCTCAGTAAGAGGATAGGAAATATACACAAGATATATATACACAATAGCAAAAATATGCAGTATAGTCTTAGAAAACAGTGCAAACAATGTATAGTTACAATAGGATGCAATGGGGAAACATAGGGATAGGGGCAACACAAACCATATACTCCAGAAGTGGAATGCGAACCACGAATGGACCCCAAACCTATGTGACCTTGTAGAGGGTCGCTGGGACTATTAGAAAATAGTGAGAGTTAGAAAAATAACCCTCCCCAAGACCCTGAAAAGTGAGTGCAAAGTGCACCAAAGTTCCCCTAAGGACAAAATAGTCGTGTTAGAGGGAGAATGCAAGGAAAACACAAATCAGCAATGCAACAACGATGGATTCCTGTCTGAAGGTACCTGTGGAACAAGGGGACCAAGTCCAACAGTCACAAGCAGCTCGGAGATGGGCAGATGCCCAAGAAATGCCAGCGGTTGGTGCAAAGAAGCTCTTACTAGGCTGAAGAACTGTGAATACTGCAGGAACGACAAGGGCTAGAGACTTCCCCTTTGGAGGATGGATCCCCCACGCCTTGGAGAGTCGTGCAGAAGTGTTTTCCCGCCGGATGGACGCCAACAAGCCTTGCTACACGCAAATCGTGCGTTTGGCGTTTTTGGACGCTGCTGGGGCCCAGGAGGGACCAGAAGGTCGCAAATTGGACCTGCAGAGAGAGGGGACGTCGAGCAAGACAAAGAGCCCTCACTGAAGCAGGTAGCACCCGGAGAAGTGCCAGAAACAGGCACTATGAGGATGCGTGAAACGGTGCTCGCCGAAGTTGCACAAAGGAGTCCCACGTCGCCGGAGACTAACTTAGAAAGTCGTGCAATGCAGGTTAGAGTGCCGTGGACCCAGGCTTGGCTGTGCACACAGGATTTCCGCCGGAAGTGCACAGGGGCCGGAGAAGCTTGCAAAGTCGCGGTTCCCAGCAATGCAGCCCAGCGAGGTGAGGCAAGGACTTACCTCCACCAAACTTGGGCTGAAGAGTCACTGGACTGTGGGGGTCGCTTGGACGGTGTCGCTGGATTCGAGGGACCTCGCTCGTCGTGCTGAGAGGAGACCCAAGGGACCGGAGATGCAGCTTTTTGGTGCCTGCGGTTGCAGGGGGAAGATTCCGTCGACCCACGGGAGATTTCTTCGGAGCTTCTGGTGCAGAGAGGAGGCAGACTACCCCCACAGCATGCACAAGCAGGAAAACAGTCGAGAAGGCGGCAGGATCAGCGTTACAGAGTTGCAGTAGTCGTCTTTGCTACTATGTTGCAGGTTTGCAGGCTTCCAGCGCGGTCAGCGGTCGATTCCTTATCAGAAGGTGAAGAGGGAGATGCAGAGGAACTCGGCTGAGCTCATGCATTCGTTATCTAAAGTTTCCCCAGAGACAGAGACCCTAAATAGCCAGAAAAGAGGGTTTGGCTACCTAGGAGAGAGGAAAGGCTACTAACACCTGAAGGAGCCTATCACAAGGAGTCTCTGACGTCACCTGGTGGCACTGGCCACTCAGAGCAGTCCAGTGTGCCAGCAGCACCTCTGTTTCCAAGATGGCAGAGGTCTGGAGCACACTGGAGGAGCTCTGGACACCTCCCAGGGGAGGTGCAGGTCAGGGGAGTGGTCACTCCCCTTTCCTTTGTCCAGTTTCGCGCCAGAGCAGGGGCTAAGGGGTCCCTGAACCGGTGTAGACTGGCTTATGCAGAATTGGGCACCTCTGTGCCCAACAAAGCATTTCCAGAGGCTGGGGGAGGCTACTCCTCCCCTGCCTTCACACCATTTTCCAAAGGGAGAGGGTGTCACACCCTCTCTCAGAGGAAGTTCTTTGTTCTGCCATCCTGGGCCAGGCCTGGCTGGACCCCAGGAGGGCAGCTGCCTGTCTGAGGGGTTGGCAGCAGCAGCAGCTGCAGTGAAACCCCAGGAAGGGCAGTCTGGCAGTACCAGGGTCTGTGCTACAGACCACTGGGATCATGGAATTGTACCAACAATGCCAGGATGGCATAGAGGGGGCAATTCCATGATCATAGACATGTTACATGGCCATATTCGGAGTTACCATGGTGAAGCTACATATAGGTAGTGACCTATATGTAGTGCACGCGTGTAATGGTGTCCCCGCACTCACAAAGTTCAGTGAATTGGCTCTGAACAATGTGGGGGCACCTTGGCTAGTGCCAGGGTGCCCACACACTAAGTAACTTTGCACCTAACCTTTACCAGGTAAAGGTTAGACATATAGGTGACTTATAAGTTACTTAAGTGCAGTGTAAAATGGCTGTGAAATAACGTGGACGTTATTTCACTCAGGCTGCAGTGGCAGGCCTGTGTAAGAATTGTCAGAGCTCCCTATGGGTGGCAAAAGAAATGCTGCAGCCCATAGGGATCTCCTGGAACCCCAATACCCTGGGTACCTCAGTACCATATACTAGGGAATTATAAGGGTGTTCCAGTAAGCCAATGTAAATTGGTAAAATTGGTCACTAGCCTGTTAGTGACAATTTGAAAGTAATGAGAGAGCATAACCACTGAGGTTCTGGTTAGCAGAGCCTCAGTGAGACAGTTAGGCACCACACAGGGAACATATACATGCACACCTATGAGCACTGGGGCCCTGTGTGACAGGGTCCCAGTGACACATACATATAGGCCACAAACCTATGAGCACTGGGGTCCTGACTAGCAGGATCCCAGTGACACATAACAACCATACTGAAAACATGGTGTTTTCACTATGAGCACTGAGGCCTGGCTATCAGGATCCCAGTGAGACAGTGAAAACAGTGACAAACACCCTGACATACACTCACAAACAGGCCAAAAGTGGGGGTAACAAGGCTAGAAAGAGGCTACCTTCTCACACAACCCCCCCCCAAACGAAGGACAATAAGGCTAACCTTGGCCAGTTGAGACTTTATTGTCTAAGTGGTGATAAGTAGAGAGTAGCTCTGCAATAGACTGGTTACTCCCTTTATCATCCACTATATGGTTACTTCCCTGTGGGGATGTAAACCACCCTGTTTGAAGTTTTTTAGCTAACCAACAATGTGAAGATGTATTTTCAGAGTTTCTATCAGTAAGTTTTAGTTTTGAGCAGTGGGAATTATCCACTGAACCTATTTGCAATGATGGAAATGCCAGACAGGGATGCTGTCTCAGTAAAGCCATAGCTGGGCAAAAACTTTGTCCATTTGGCTGGAAGAGGGAACAGGGATGCTGTTTCTCTTGAGTTGGAGCAGGGCAGGGATGCTGTCCTATGAGCTCCACACTAGGGCAGGGATGCTGTCCTAAGTGTTGTGAGGCAGTACAGGGTTTCTGCACTAAAGTTTCTCTGGGAGGGTTGGAGGGATGCTCCATGTTAACTAAAATGGTGTTCTTTTTGTCACCAATGTTAGTTATCCCACAGAGAGGTACTTCTACCTCAGGGAGTCCAGCTATGCCAGCTGATGATTCCCTTGGAACAGGTGCCACCCCAGGAGAGGTTTCTCCCACCACAGGAATGGTATCCTGAATGGTAGGGTGGTTAGGGGATACTGTGATACCCTTTTTACCTGTTGATGGAGAGGGATCCTGAGTTTTCAGGCCTTCTCTCCTTTGCTTTTTCATTTCAGTAGAAATGAGAGGGAACAATTCCTCAGGGATGCCCAGCATGGCTGCATGGGCATAAAACTCTACATCAGCCCAACCTGAGGCCTCTAGGTCATTACCTAAGAGACAGTCTACAGGTAAGCTAGGTGATACCACCACCTGCTTAGGCCCAGTAACTCCACCCCAACTAAACTGAATTATAGCTAAGGGAAGAAACTTAGTGGAGTTATGGACATCAATAATCTTATACTGTTGTCCAATGATGTGTTGTTCAGGAGGCACTAGGTTTTCAGTCACCAAAGTGAAACTGGCACCTGTGTCCCTGTAGGCCAAGGCCTCAACACCATTTATTGAAACTGTCTGCCTGTACTTATCCATTGTAAGGGGACAAGCAGCCAGTGTGGCAAGGCCAATGCCACTAGGTGTGACAGAAACTGTCTTGGGACTGATTACATCAGTTTCCACTATGGACCCATAAGTGAACCCAACTACACCCTTTGCTTGACTGTTGCCAGCAGTCCCACCACTAGTACCACTACTGCTAGGGGCACTAGAGCTTGATGTATTAGTGGTGGTAGGCTCAGGGGGTTTACCTGGACAGGACTTATCCCCTGGCCTATGGCCTCTGTTTTTACACACAAAGCACCAAGGCTTTTTAATGTGTGCAGGTTGGGAAGAAGAGGAAGAATTTGTTTTATCCCCACCCTCTGAAGAGTGTTTAAGATTTGAAGTGGGATCTTTGGTTTTACCCTTATCCCCATGCTTATCTTGAGATTTTTCACCATCTTTCTTCTTATTGCCATCTTTGTCACCCCCTGTATGAACTTTTCTGTTCACTCTTGTTCTGACCCATTTGTCTGCCTTCTTTCCCAATTCTTGGGGAGAGGTCAGATCAGAGTCTACCAGGTACTGGTGCAACAAATCAGACACACAATTATTAAGTATATGCTCTCTCAGGATTGTGTTATACAGGCTTTCATAATCAGTAACTTTACTGCCATGTAACCACCCCTCCAAGGCCTTCACTGAATGGTCAATGAAATCAACCCAGTCTTGTGAAGACTCCTTTTTGGTCTCTCTGAACTTTATCCTGTACTGTTCAGTGGTTAAGCCATAACCATCCAGGAGTGCATTCTTAAGAACTGTAAAATTATTGGCATCACTTTCTTTCACAGTAAGGAGTCTATCCCTACCCTTTCCACTAAATGATAGCCATAGGATAGCAGCCCACTGCTTTTGAGGGACATCCTGTACAGCACAGGCCCTCTCAAGTGCAGCAAACCACTTGTTAATGTCATCCCCCTCCTTATAAGGGGGAACTATCTTGTGCAGATTCCTGGAATCATGCTCTTTTGCAGGATGACTATGGGGAATACTGCTGCTGCCACCATGGGTATCTAAACCCAACTTCTGTCTTTCCCTCTCTATTTCTAAAGACTGTCTATCCAAATCCAGCTGTTGCTTCTTGAGCTTCAGTCTGGTTTGTTCCACTCTCAATCTATTGAGCTCCCTTTCCAACAATCTGTCATCAGGGTGGGTGGGAGGGACATTTCTAGATACAGAGGTATGATGGGAATGAACAGAAGGAGACCTGTCCCTTACAGAGGGCACCCTAACAGCTTGGCTACCAGTATAATGTGAGAGCACATCATCAGTATGATGTGATTCAACCTCTGTACCAACTATGCTAGACTGTCTAGTAATGGGCAGGCTGAGAAGTTTCTTTCCTGAACCTTTTCCTGGGGGAGTCCCTGGATCAGATTGAGAACCATTAGCTACTTTTTCTACAGATTGGGCACTTATGGCCTTATCCTGTACTCTAAGCATATTAATTAATAGTTCTAAAGAAGGATTCTTCCCTACACTCAAACCTCTCTCTATGCAGAGACTCCTTGCTCCTTTCCAGCTAAGGTGATCATATGCAAGTTTGGACAGTTCAACTTTTTGGCCTGTGCCAGACATTTTTTAGAGAGAGTAAAAGTGATAGACAAAGAGAAAAAAGTTTTCAGAACTTTTTGGAAAGACAGAAAAAAACTTTTTAAACTTTTAAGAACTTTTTGAAAGTTTAGTAGTACTTTTCAGCACTTAGAAAAGAGTGAAAAGAGGAAATGCAAAACTTTTTGGCTATGTGTATATACACTGACCTTGTTTTGTATATTTTTCTCTTATGAAAAGTACAATGACAAGAGTGGTAAGTAGTCTCAAGCACTTATCCCACCGCTGCACAACCAATGTAGGAGGCTGGACTGGCTTGTAGTGAGTACCAAGGGGTACTTGCACCTTGCACCAGGCCCAGTTATCCCTTATTAGTGTATAGGGTGTCTAGCAGCTTAGGCTGATAGATAATGGTAGCTTAGCAGAGCAGCTTAGGCTGAACTAGGAGACGTGTGAAGCTACTACAGTACCACTTAGTGTCATATGCACAATATCATAAGAAAACACAATACACAGTTATACTAAAAATAAAGGTACTTTATTTTTATGACAATATGCCAAAGTATCTTAGAGTGTACCCTCAGTAAGAGGATAGGAAATATACACAAGATATATATACACAATAGCAAAAATATGCAGTATAGTCTTAGAAAACAGTGCAAACAATGTATAGTTACAATAGGATGCAATGGGGAAACATAGGGATAGGGGCAACACAAACCATATACTCCAGAAGTGGAATGCGAACCACGAATGGACCCCAAACCTATGTGACCTTGTAGAGGGTCGCTGGGACTATTAGAAAATAGTGAGAGTTAGAAAAATAACCCTCCCCAAGACCCTGAAAAGTGAGTGCAAAGTGCACCAAAGTTCCCCTAAGGACAAAATAGTCGTGTTAGAGGGAGAATGCAAGGAAAACACAAATCAGCAATGCAACAACGATGGATTCCTGTCTGAAGGTACCTGTGGAACAAGGGGACCAAGTCCAACAGTCACAAGCAGCTCGGAGATGGGCAGATGCCCAAGAAATGCCAGCGGTTGGTGCAAAGAAGCTCTTACTAGGCTGAAGAACTGTGAATACTGCAGGAACGACAAGGGCTAGAGACTTCCCCTTTGGAGGATGGATCCCCCACGCCTTGGAGAGTCGTGCAGAAGTGTTTTCCCGCCGGATGGACGCCAACAAGCCTTGCTACACGCAAATCGTGCGTTTGGCGTTTTTGGACGCTGCTGGGGCCCAGGAGGGACCAGAAGGTCGCAAATTGGACCTGCAGAGAGAGGGGACGTCGAGCAAGACAAAGAGCCCTCACTGAAGCAGGTAGCACCCGGAGAAGTGCCAGAAACAGGCACTACGAGGATGCGTGAAACGGTGCTCGCCGAAGTTGCACAAAGGAGTCCCACGTCGCCGGAGACTAACTTAGAAAGTCGTGCAATGCAGGTTAGAGTGCCGTGGACCCAGGCTTGGCTGTGCACACAGGATTTCCGCCGGAAGTGCACAGGGGCCGGAGAAGCTTGCAAAGTCGCGGTTCCCAGCAATGCAGCCCAGCGAGGTGAGGCAAGGACTTACCTCCACCAAACTTGGGCTGAAGAGTCACTGGACTGTGGGGGTCGCTTGGACGGTGTCGCTGGATTCGAGGGACCTCGCTCGTCGTGCTGAGAGGAGACCCAAGGGACCGGAGATGCAGCTTTTTGGTGCCTGCGGTTGCAGGGGGAAGATTCCGTCGACCCACGGGAGATTTCTTCGGAGCTTCTGGTGCAGAGAGGAGGCAGACTACCCCCACAGCATGCACAAGCAGGAAAACAGTCGAGAAGGCGGCAGGATCAGCGTTACAGAGTTGCAGTAGTCGTCTTTGCTACTATGTTGCAGGTTTGCAGGCTTCCAGCGCGGTCAGCGGTCGATTCCTTATCAGAAGGTGAAGAGGGAGATGCAGAGGAACTCGGCTGAGCTCATGCATTCGTTATCTAAAGTTTCCCCAGAGACAGAGACCCTAAATAGCCAGAAAAGAGGGTTTGGCTACCTAGGAGAGAGGAAAGGCTACTAACACCTGAAGGAGCCTATCACAAGGAGTCTCTGACGTCACCTGGTGGCACTGGCCACTCAGAGCAGTCCAGTGTGCCAGCAGCACCTCTGTTTCCAAGATGGCAGAGGTCTGGAGCACACTGGAGGAGCTCTGGACACCTCCCAGGGGAGGTGCAGGTCAGGGGAGTGGTCACTCCCCTTTCCTTTGTCCAGTTTCGCGCCAGAGCAGGGGCTAAGGGGTCCCTGAACCGGTGTAGACTGGCTTATGCAGAATTGGGCACCTCTGTGCCCAACAAAGCATTTCCAGAGGCTGGGGGAGGCTACTCCTCCCCTGCCTTCACACCATTTTCCAAAGGGAGAGGGTGTCACACCCTCTCTCAGAGGAAGTTCTTTGTTCTGCCATCCTGGGCCAGGCCTGGCTGGACCCCAGGAGGGCAGCTGCCTGTCTGAGGGGTTGGCAGCAGCAGCAGCTGCAGTGAAACCCCAGGAAGGGCAGTCTGGCAGTACCAGGGTCTGTGCTACAGACCACTGGGATCATGGAATTGTACCAACAATGCCAGGATGGCATAGAGGGGGCAATTCCATGATCATAGACATGTTACATGGCCATATTCGGAGTTACCATGGTGAAGCTACATATAGGTAGTGACCTATATGTAGTGCACGCGTGTAATGGTGTCCCCGCACTCACAAAGTTCAGTGAATTGGCTCTGAACAATGTGGGGGCACCTTGGCTAGTGCCAGGGTGCCCACACACTAAGTAACTTTGCACCTAACCTTTACCAGGTAAAGGTTAGACATATAGGTGACTTATAAGTTACTTAAGTGCAGTGTAAAATGGCTGTGAAATAACGTGGACGTTATTTCACTCAGGCTGCAGTGGCAGGCCTGTGTAAGAATTGTCAGAGCTCCCTATGGGTGGCAAAAGAAATGCTGCAGCCCATAGGGATCTCCTGGAACCCCAATACCCTGGGTACCTCAGTACCATATACTAGGGAATTATAAGGGTGTTCCAGTAAGCCAATGTAAATTGGTAAAATTGGTCACTAGCCTGTTAGTGACAATTTGAAAGTAATGAGAGAGCATAACCACTGAGGTTCTGGTTAGCAGAGCCTCAGTGAGACAGTTAGGCACCACACAGGGAACATATACATGCACACCTATGAGCACTGGGGCCCTGTGTGACAGGGTCCCAGTGACACATACATATAGGCCACAAACCTATGAGCACTGGGGTCCTGACTAGCAGGATCCCAGTGACACATAACAACCATACTGAAAACATGGTGTTTTCACTATGAGCACTGAGGCCTGGCTATCAGGATCCCAGTGAGACAGTGAAAACAGTGACAAACACCCTGACATACACTCACAAACAGGCCAAAAGTGGGGGTAACAAGGCTAGAAAGAGGCTACCTTCTCACACTTGCCTTTTATCCCCAAATTCTAATGACCACCTTTACTTGCTTTGGCTAATTGGAGTTCATGAAGAAAATACTTCATTTGGACTATGTCACACCAAACTCTAGGAATGCAATTTAAAAAAATGGTATGTTTGGGACCTTACAGAAGTGCCAGCACACCCCTTTTGAGGCAGCTCTCACACTAAACAAATAAGATATCATTGAGTGATTGAGTTCCCATAGAGCTTATCCAGCGACCAATGCCAGTCTTGAAGCGTTTTTAAATAACTGTACTTCAACGAAGATTCTTGTGAACCTTGGTGATGAGTAGCCAATATGTCCATCGAATCCTCCTCTGAGTAGGGGTTGTGCATAAAGATCATCAATCTAAGTTTCGTAAAGGCCAGAAATCAATATCATAGAACATTCCCATTTGCCTAGGTAGGAATGCAGAGTTGATGGTTGTGAAACATTTACAAAAATGGCTGAGGTTTCCTAAACCAAAAGTGCTCCAACCACTATTCCCCACTTGTATTCTGTTTCAGTTCCCATAAGGTGCAGGTGGTCTGGAGGGCAGCTATGACATCCCCCACCCATTGAGAAAACCTCAGAATATGTCCAAAAGTGACCTAGCACTCAGATTTTACAATGTTTTCTTCTTTCAAGTCATTCACATCATGTCCTCTAGAGTCCAAATCTAAGAAAAGAAGGGGACATCTCAGTGATGTTAAAACAAAGAGAAAATGGTCTTCAAAGATTCCACAATGATCCACCGTTTGATTCTATGAGTCATCCTTTATTTAATGAGCAAATTGTCATACATGATTTCCATGTATAACCAAAAGCCAAGTCTATGCATTTAATTTTCTAGGAACTTCTTCAGGGCTATAATATACCTATGTACATTAAAACCATTTATATACATATGCATAAAATAAAGGATGTATTAACTCCACCCAGATATCATTGACCGGTTTTACACATCATTTGGCACCCAAATCAAGGTGAGATGCATCCCCATAAAACTGTGCCATAATCATATAATAGGTTATAACCATAATCTCATTGGTGAGTGCATCGGCCACTGGCCGACACATACACACCCTACCTGGCGTGGGTCACGACCACTGGCTGACGGTAGGGAGAATTTAAAAAAATCCTCCGGTGCGTTTTTATTTAAAACTCCCTCAGGAGCCACGATGCGCACTGATGTCACAATTTATTTTCCCCACCGAAGCAGGAAGCAAATGTAAGGCTGCTTTCTGCTCCAGTGGGGAAAACAGGCCCAAGGGGGCCTCCCCACCTTTTAGGAAGGCCTCATTTGAAATGAGAGATTCTTCCCTTTCAAACGAGGCCTTTCTGAAATGGTTTCCTGGCCGTGGATCGCAGGCGTCCTGCGATCCACAGCCAGGAAACCCCACTAGACACCACTGATTACACTTGGGGGGGACCGCCCCCTCTGAAAATGGGAAGCCCCCCCCCCCCCGGGGCATAATCTTAAAAAATACGTTAGTTTACCCCCAGGGGTTAAAAATAAATAAATTAAAATAAATCAAATTATAAATTAAACTGACAGGCGGTCACCAATGAGCAGGGCTGACCCCCTTTGGGGCAGTTTAAAAAAAAAGATGTATGGTTTCCCTGGGAGCAACGATCGCAGCCCCCCAGGGAAACCATATATCTATTACAAATATATCTTTATATATCTGTAGATATATCTATATATATAGATCTATATATATCTATATATAAGTATATATATATATATATATATATATACATATAACTACAAAAATGCTCGAAGTATGATCTCAATCAGCCCAAAGGGGTGGTGCGAGAACCGGCACGAGCAAGCCGGTAATTAGTCAAGCAAAAAGAAAATAAATATAATACTCGCACACTCGGGTTTCAGGAACAAAAAAAGATCAGTTTAATCTACACACAACGCGTTTCGACTGACACAGCAGCCTTGGTCACGTGACCTGAAACCAGAGTGTGCGAGTATTATATTTATTTTCTTTTTGCATGTATATATATATATAGATATATAGAGAAATATGGAGATCACTTTTGTCACTGTGTGTGTGATTTCCCTGGGGGCTGCGATCGGCCCCCAGGGAAGCCATACTCACATATAAAAGTGATCTCTTTTACATATATATATATTTATATGTTGGTTGATATATGTGTATATATATATATATATATATATATATATATATATATATATATATTTGCCTGCAGTTGTCTCACAGTGCGTGGCTTCAAAGCAATGCACATACTACAACCGACGCGTTTCAACCATAGCTTTTAGGCAACAATAAAAAAGTCAAGCTAACTCTTGTGAATATGTTTCTGCTAGAGAAGGATCGGACTTTTGTCTAGTAGCAGTTTTGATGCCATGAAGTAGCACAGAAGGTTTGTATGCCTGCTGCATAGACCAAATCTGTATTTTATGTGAATAGCTGAGTGGATTAGTAAAGCCAGCCATTACCTGTGCTATAATACTAATGAAATGTATGTGTGAGGGGGGCCATGGAGAGATGAAGGGTACTTTTGCTGGGTGGTAGTGAGAGAATCCGAGCAGGTCATGGGAGTGGGGGAACAAATAATGATTGTCTGACTGGGTGCGACAGGTGCTAAAGGCTGTGACAATAGGTTTCTAAAGACCGCCAGGGCCGCGGGCAACGGAAGCACCGCCAACAGGCTGGCGGTGCTTCAATGCCCATTCCGACCACGGCGGTAAAGCCGCGGTCGGAAAACCGGGTCCGGCGGTTTCCCGCCGGATTAGCCCCGGCTGGGCTAATCCTCCATGGCGGCGCTGCAAGCAGCGCCGCCATGGGGATTCCGACCCCCTTCCCGCCACCCTGTTTCTGGCGGTTTTTACCGCCAGGAACAGGATGGCGGGAACGGGTGTCCTGGGGCCCCTGGGGGCCCCTGCACTGCCCATGCCACTGGCATGGGCAGTGCAGGGGCCCCCTCACAGGGCCCCAGCATGATTTTCACTGTCTGCATAGCAGACAGTGAAAATCGCGACGGGTGCAACTGCACCCGTTGCACCCCTGCAACACCGCCGGCTCCATTCGGAGCCGGCCTCTGTGTTGCAGGGCCTTTCCCGCTGGGCGCTCCCTTGGCAGGCGCCCGCCGGCCCAGCGGGAAAGTCAGAATGGCCTCCGCGGTCTTCTGACCGCTGAGCGGCCATTTGGCGGTTCCCGCCGGGCGGGCGGCATCTGCCGCCCGCCCGGGTCAGAATGACCCCCATTGTCTTTTTCTCAGCATCTTGAGAAAACATGCTGTTTGAGGGAAGAAGCAAAGGTAAGGTGACTGACCATAACTGTTGCCACATCACACACACACCAGCAATTTTGTGATAGCCTACGTAGGCTAGTGTTTTAGAGGGACAGTTTACTCAGTAGCAGAGATGGCGTCTTGTTGGATGACTGCTGCTCAAGCCCTAACTTAGGTTATGGATGACAGCTCTGATGCAGGATCAGAGACTGAGACAGCAGATACTGAGACAACATCTGAGGGATAGGACAATGGAGCAGACTCTACGACTGATTTTTCAGACAGAGGAGTCCCAGCCAACAATTCTTCCAGTGGTTCTGAGGGAGCTGATGAGGATAGTCATGCTGTTCCTTCGCCAGCACAGACTGTGCAGCGGTACAATAGCGGGTTAGGTCAACCCAGAGAGCAGGTGCATGCGGTGTCACCAACAGAGAGCGTGCTCTCTTGGGAGCTCCCCAATTCAGTTCAGCCCCAAATTCCACTGCCCAAATCGAATTGTGGAGACATCAAAATGATCTATCACAAAACAACCTGGTTTTGTAAGGCAGGCACCTGCATTTTTGGTTTGGGGCTCGATGGCCATATAGGGAAACTTACCAAACCCAGTCATTTCTGGAAACTAGACACCCAGGGGAGTCCACGGAGGTGTGGCTTGTGTGGATTTCCCAAAGGTGAAATGCTTATCATTTTTTCTTGCATTTCTGTCACACAGACTACAGGAGTATGCTGGGATCCTCAAAATTCCTACCACCTATTGTCTCCGTACCTAGTGCCTACATCAGGAATGGATCATCCCAGGGTCAACAGTTGCCCTCTTGTAAGGACGAACATTGACTGTTCTGGGTGACAAAACCCAATGAGAGCCCCACAAGTCACACCATTCTGGATTCCCCTTGGTGTCTACTTTCAATAAAAGTATAAGTTTGGTAGGTTTCCATAGGTGCAGGGTGAGCTAGAGGCCAAAACCCACAGCTAGGCTCTTTGCAAAAAACACATCCATTTCCATTAGAAAAATGTGATGTGCCCACGTTGTGTTTTGGGGCATTTCCTGTTGCAGGCACTAGACCAACCTACTCAAGTGAGGTACCATTTTTATTGGGAGACTCGGGGAAATGCTGGGTGGAAGGAAGTTTGTTGCTCCCCTCAGATTCCAGAACTTTGTAGCAACGAAATGTGAGGAAAGAGTGTTTTTTAGCCCAGTTGTGAGGTTTGCAAAGGATTCTGGGTGACAGAACCCCGTGAGAGCCCCAAAAGTCAACCCATCCTGGATTTTCCTAGCTGTCTACTTACTATAAATGTATAGGTTTGGTAGGTTTCCACAGGTGCCGGCTGAAATACAGCCCAAAATCCCCAGCTTGGCACTTAGCAAAAAACATCATTTTTCAATGGAAAAATGTGATGTGTTCATGTGGCGTTTTGGTGCATTTCCCGTCACAGGCAATAGGTCTATCCACACAAGTGAAGTACCATTTTTATCAGGACACTTGGGGGAATACAGAATAGAAGAACTAGTGTTATTGCCAATTGTCTTTCTCTACATTTTTGCCTTCAAAATGTAAGGCAGTGTGTAAGAAAGAATCTAGAGAAATGCCCTGTAATTCACATGCTAGTATGGGGACCCCCAAAGGGTTGTGAAAATAACCACTGTTCCTAAACTCCTTGTGCTCATTTTGGACATACATAACTTTCCTTCTTGCCTATTTTTCATTCTTTATATTTTACCCTATGAATGGATGTATACCCAGTGTGCGCTGAAAAACCACTGCAAGGTGCAAGGCATTTATTGGCTCTGAGTAGCTTGGGTTCTTGATGATCCTACAAGACCTTTATATTGTCCTAGCCAAAAAGGTCCAGCAAACCTAATGGTATAATGCTTTAAAAAATGTATCATAGTTGGAAAAAGTTATTGAAGAAAACATAGAAAGGGCTGGGTTTTTTTTCAACTCAATTATAATATTTTGTATTTCAACTGTTACTTCCTGTTGAAAAATCTTGAAGGATCTGCACAAGTGACCCCTTGCTGAATTCAGAATTGTGTCTACTTGTCGGAAATGGTTAGCTATTCAGGATCCATCGTTGGTTTCATACCCATTTCTGTCACTAACTGGAAGGAGGCTGAAAGCACAAAAAATAGTAAAAATGGAGTATGTCCCAGTAAAATGCCAAAACTGTGTTGAAAAATGTGGTTTTCTGATTCAATTCTGCCTGTTACTGAAAGCTAGGAAGATGGTGATTTTAGCACTGTAAACCCTTTGTTGGTGCCATTTGCAGGGAAAAAGCCGATGCTTTCTTCTGCATCACTTTTTTCCCATTTACAATTTTAGCTGTATTTTGGCTAATTTCTTAGTCTCCTCAAGGAGAACCCACAACCTCTAGGTAGCTTTACAGTCCCCAGAATGTTGGAAAATAGGACACTTGTTTTGAATGGATAGCTTATGTGCACAAAAGGTTATGGGGCCTAAGCGCAAACTACCCCAAATAGCCAAAAAAGGGCTCGGCACTGGTGGGAAAAAAGCCCAGCAGCTAAGGGGTTAACGTGTATATCTCAACACCGAATAAATTCATTACAATAAGCTGGTAACCTCATCAGTGTCCTATACTGGAGCAATTTCACCCTAATAGGTATATATCATCGATGTAAGGTAACCTATGAGCACTCTGTCTTCAAATGAGGTTACCATCTCCCATTGTCCATAATTGCATCATTGTCAGGAACTGTTGGAGGTACTGGCTAGACTGGTGGCAGGGAAGACAAAGGAGGCAGAATACTAGTATAGAGATGCCCAAGATCACACAGAGAGTCAGAGGAGAGAGGGGATGTAAAAGGGAATAAGAAAGACAAGGCTCAGACATGCAAAAGG